>NC_060918.1:14347754-14584815 GCF_021234035.1 Daphnia pulicaria
TTCGGCCATGAATTTGCTATTTAAGACAGTTTACTGGCTTACGACTATCCATTTGTCGAGCTGATAAGCTTGCTTTTCTATATTCATTCAAAGAATGGTGGTTCCCTGGTAGCACACTTACATCCATCGTCTATCATATAGATGTCTTAATGTCTAAATCAAATCTGATCTAGCTACAACCTAAATTGGATATCACATGGATAATCAATTTTTTACGGCCTTATGCTATCTTCGTATAGATGTCCTATAGATCTACGTTTCTCATACGATAAATAAATACGATAATAAATAATTATAACGACGGGCAAAAATAATTCATCCCACGTTGCTTACTACGGGATTAAAATAATACACTCTATTTCACTCACACCGGGCTGAAAACAATTCACCCTATTCCGCCCACGACGGGCTAAAAATAATTCATTTTACGTTGTTCACGCCGGTCTTGAAATAATTTACCCTACTTTTCTCATGACGGGCTGGAAATAATTCACCATACATTGCTCTCGAAGGGCTGAAAAGAATTCATCCTATATCGCTCACGTCGGGCTTAAACTAATTCACTCAATTTCGCTCACAACGGGCTGGAAATTATTCACCCTATTTCCCTCGCGGCGGGCTGAAAATAGTTCACACTATTTCGCCCACGTTTGGCTTAAAATAATCAACCGTACGTTGCTCACGCCGGGCTTAAAATAATACACCCTTTTTCGTTTTTTTTCGCTGACCATGACAATATAGATGTATGCAGAATCAATTTGGTCACATCAAGACTTGCAACCAAACACCGCTGTTGGTGTAGTGGTTATAGCATTGGATTGGTATCATAAACGATGGTGGTTCAAACCCACTTTCAGCAAACAAATGTGTAATGAAGTAAATAGTCTTAATATCGATAAAGTCCAACCCCGATATGATTTAAAAGCTTTTGCTCACGCTGGGTGATAACTATGACCATGTGTAAGTATGCGCTATCCACCTGGTCACGTCAGAACTAGAATATATACACCTCTGTTGGTGTAGTGGTTATAGCATTGGATTGGTAATTCAAATGATGTCGGTTCAAACCCATTATCGGCAAAAAAAAGTAGCCAAAATATGGCATGCAAATGAATCGAAAGTAAGAAATCATAAAAAGATTTGACACTGTTACAATTTTGTCCGCGGATTAAATGACGATTTATAGCAATTCTGACTACATTCTTTCACAACTCCAAGGCTCAGTGGTTAGAGCGTCGGATTCAAGATTCAGCGGACCAGTGTTCAAACGATACTCAAGACAGTAACCGATAATTGAAGAAAAAACGTGCAGGTAATTAATAGGTAAGGGATAAATAGATGGGTAAAGTAAAGTGGGAACAAATACAGTAAATATCGATAAATGTCAAGTGGAACACATCTTAATTCTGAATAAAACACAAGTCCCCGGTACCAAATCCCTCGAAAAATTACAAGTCCAAAAAAACCTTACAACCCCAACGGGCTTACAGAGAAAAACGATAGAGTTCTAAAATGCAACCAAAATATCACGAAAAAAAGTACAAGTCCAAAATCACACCCAAAATACCCAAAATTGTATCAAGTCCAACACAACCAAACTCTGAAAAAACCAAGTCCCAATAATAAACCCAAGTTTCACCGATACTTGGTTGCAATGAAAAAAAAACAAGTCCACAAAAAAAACCCAAAAGACCGACTGGCTCACGGTGGAAGATGATAAGTCCATAAATGGATGAAAAACTAAGTCCCGGGCAGTAAGGAATTGGGCAGTGGGATTATATACGAGTGGCGTTTTGCTCCATGTGTGCTGTGCTGTGCGCTTGGGTGATTGCGTCTAGCAAGGTGGTTTGCCGTCCTTGGACGGGCATCTGGTATACTAGTCTCTTCTGTATAGCCCGTGGTTCATCCCATTCAACCTTGACTTTGTCTGTGATGATGTTTGTTTGTTTGTGTGTTTGTTTGTTATCACCAAGCATCCAACTTTGCTGTTTGTCTGTAGCGGCGAGACGCATCCAGGTGCGAAAGATTAGAGACATGAGGCGCATACATCGTTTAAGGCGCATCACACTCCTGACACACATCCGTCTCTCTCATTGCGCGTTGGTGCCTCTTTGCATCTTTGCTTCACATTGTCAATGTGTGTGTGTGTACACCACCCGGGATCGAACCAGGTGGGGGAAGGTTGGGGGTTGGAAATTTTGTTTTTTCCATTGGTAATTATCACACAATGTCCTCTATTAATTTGTATCGAGTGTTGGGTTTGAACCATGGCTTCGAATACTTGGTGGGTCCGATAGCGTTGCAACACGGTCCTCACCTCATACTCTAACCACTACACTATCAGAACTGATATTCATTCCAAGTTGAAACTCCATACAACTGCTGTCGTTGCGACTTTTGGTGCTTTTATAGTGCGCATCCACACACTACATCAATCCATCCCATGGCTTGCTAACGTATTTCATCGGCGCATGGTATAGTGGTTATAGTGCTCGCTTAGCATGCGAGAGGTCCGAGGTTCGATCCCGGATCAAGTCACATTCAATTTTATTGAACTGAAAGTAATTATTGGAAATTAATGGTCGCTTATCCCGGGGATTGAACCCGAGTCATCTGACATGGTTAGCGAACACTCTAACCACTGGACCACCAATTGATATGTGACTGTTACTTCAACTTCAAGTGACTCGGCACACACACACATGTCATCTATGCGGCTCGCCGTGAAAGACGAGACGCATGCCATCGTCGACTCATGATTCTGCATATAAACCCTGCTATGCTGCTACATTTCATCACCTCATGTTATAGTGGTTAGAGTGCTCGCTTGCAATGCGAGAGGTCCGAGGTTCGATCCCGGATCAAGTCACATTCAATTTTATTGAACTGAAAGTAATTATTGGAAATTAATGGTGGCTTATCCCGGGGATTGAGTTCTCTGGCATGGTTAGCGAACGCTCTAACCACTGGACCACCAATTGATATCTGATTGTTACTTCAACTTCAAGTGACTCGGCACACACACACATGTCATCTATGCGGCTCGCCGTGAAAGACGAGACGCATGCCATCGTTGACTCATGATACTGCATATAAACCCTGCCATGGTGCTACGTTCCATCAGCTCATGGTATAGTGGTTAGCGTGCTCGCTTGGAATGCGAGAGGTCCGAGGTTCGATCCCGGCTCAAGTCTTCACATTCGATTTTAATGAACTGAAAGTAATTATTTGAAATTAGTGGTCGCTTATCTCGGGGATTGAACCCGAGTCCTCTGTCATGATTAGCGAACGCTTTAACCTATGGACCACCAATTGATATCACATTTTTACTTCAACTTCAAGTGGCTCGACACACACATGTCACACACAGCTATGCGGCTCGCCGTGAGAGACGAGACGCAAGGCATCGTCGACTCAGGATTCTGCATATAAACCTTGCTATGTTAGTACTTATCATCAGCTCATGGTATAGTGGTTAGCGTGCTCGCTTAGCATGCGAAAGGTCCGAGGTTCGAACCCGGCTCAAGACATATTTAATTTTAATGAACTGAAAGTAATTATTGGAAATTAATAGTCGCTTATCCCGGGGATTGAACCCGAGTACTCTGGCATGGTTAGCGAACTCTCTAACCGCTTGACTACCAATTGTTAATTGAATGTTACTTCAACTTCAAGTGTCTCGGCACACACACACATGTCAGCTATGCGGCTCGCCGTGAGAGACGAGACGCATGCCATCGTCGACCCATGATTCAGCATATAAACCCTGCTATGGTGCTTCATTCCATCAGCGCATGGTATAGTGGTTAGCGTGCTCGCTCAGCATACGTGAAGTCCGATGTTCGAACCAGGCTCAAATCACAATTTTTAGTGAAATGAAAGTAATTATTAGAAATTAATGGTCTCTCACACCGGAAATTGAACCCAAATCCTCTGGCATAGTTAGCGAACATTTTAACCACAGGACCACCAATAGATATGTAATTGTTACTTAAACTTCAAGTAGTTTTGAACACACACATACATCAGCTATGTGGCTCGCCATGAGAGACGAGAAGCATTCCGTCGTCGACTCATTATTTTGATTTTGCTCACGCTGGACAGATAATAATAATGCACCCTATTTGTCTCACGACGGGCTGAAAGTAATTCACCCGATATATTGCTACTACCGTGCGATAAATTATTCACCCAGTTTTGCTAGCGCCGGACGGGCTTAAAGCTAAATTGCTCACGCCAGGCTGAAAATAATCAATTCTATGCTGCTCACGCCGGACACGACATAATTCATCCTACGATGCTCACGACGGGCTGACAATAATTCACCCTACATTGTTCACGCCGGACATAAAAACATTCATTGTATTTCGCTATCGGCGGGCTGAAATTTATTCACTCTATTTCGTCCACGGCGGGCTGACCATTATTCACTCTACGATGCTGACGACGGGCAAAAATAATTCATCCCACGTTGCTTACTACGGGATTAAACTAATACACTCTATTTCACTCACACCGGGCGCATAATAATTAACCCTATTTCGCTCAGGGCGGGCTGAAAATAATTCACCCTATATTGCTTACTCTGGGATTAAAATAATTCATCTCACATTAATCATGGCGAACTGAAAATAATTCACTCTATTTCACTCGCGGCGGGTTGAAAATATTTCACTCTATTTCCCTTTTACTGGCTTAAAATTAGTCAACCTAGGTTGATCACGCCGGGCTGGAAATATTTCGCCGTGTGTTGCTCTTGACGGGCTGAAAAAAATTCCCCTTACATTGATTATGACGGGCTGAAAATATTAAACCCTTTGCTGCTCACACCGGGCTGAAAAATATTCACCCTATTTCACTTTCGACGGTCTGAAAAGAATTCACCCTATTTCACTCACAGCGGGCTGAAAATAATTCACTCTATTTCGCTAACGCCGGGCTTAAACTAATTCAATATATTTCGCTCACGACGCGCTGGAAATAATTCAACCTATTTCACTCACAGCGGGTTGAAAATAATTATCCCTATTTCACCCACGACGGGCTTAAAATAATTTACCGTACCTTGCTCACGCCGGGCTTAAAATAATGCACCCTTCTTCGCTTATTTTCGTTGAATATGACAATATAGATGTATGAACTATCCATTTGTTCACATCGAGACGTGAAATGAAATACCGCTGTTGGTGTAGTGGTTATAGCATTGGATAGGCAACTCAAAGAATGGTGTTTCAAACCCACTCTCGAAAAAAAACTGTGTAATGAAGCATATTGTCTCAATATCGATGAAGTCCAACTCCGATGTAATTTAAACGCTTTTGCTCACGCTGGGTTATAACTATGACAATGTGTAAGTATGCGCTATCCACATGGTCGCGTCGGAACTTGGTTACATACACCGCTGATGGTGTAGTGGTTATAGCAATGGATAGGTAATCCAAAGGTTGTCGGTTCAAACCCGCTCTCGGCCAAAAACAATAAGTTGCCAAAATATGTCATAAATAAATCGCAAGTTGGGTATGAATAAAGATTTGACACTGTTACAGTTTTGTCCGCACATTAAACGACGATTTATAGCAACTCTTGCAACATTCATTCACAACTCCATGGCTCAGTGGTTAGAGTGACGGATTCAGGATTCAGCGGACCAATGTTCAAATGACACTCAAGATAGTAACAAGTAAAATGAAGAATTCACGGGCAGGTAATCAATAGGTAAGGGATAAATAGATGGGTAAAGTAAAGTGGGAACATATACAGTAAATGTCAATAAATGTTAAGTGGAACACATCCAAATTCTGAATAAAACACAAGTCCCCGTTACCAAATCCCTCGAAAAATTACAAGTCCAAAAAAACCTAACAACCCCAACGGGCTTACAGAGAAAAACGACAGAGTCCTAAAATAACCAAAATATCACGTAAAAAAGTACAAGTCCAAAATCACACCCAAAATACCCAAAATTGTGTCAAGTTCAACACATCCAAACTCTGAAAAAAGCAAGTCCCAAAAATAAACCCAAATGCCACCGATACTTGGTTGCAACGAAAAAAAACCAAGTCCTCAAAAAAAAACCAAACGACCGACTGGCTCACGGTGGAAGATGTAAAAGTCCATAAATGGATGAAAAAAAAAGTCCCGGGCAGTAAGGAATTGGGCAGTGGGATTATACGAGTGGCGTTTTGCTGCATGTGTGCTGTGCTGTGCGCTTGGGTGATTGCGTCTAGCAAGGTGGTTCGCCGTCCTTGGACGGGCATCTGGTATACTAGTCTCTTTGCTACCACCCGCGGTACGTCCAATTCAACCTTGACTCTGTGTGTGATGATGTTTGTTTGTTGGTTTGTTTGTTTGTTATCACCAAGCATCCAACTTTGCTGTTTGTCTGTAGCGGCGAGACGCATCCAGGTGCGAAAGATTGGAGACGAGGCGCATACATCGTTAAAGGCGCTTCATCATCCCACACATACACTCATCCGTCTCTCTCATTGCGCGCTGGTGCCTTCTTGCATCTGTCGCTTCACAGTGTGTATGTGTCTGTGTACGCCACCCGGGATCGAACCAAGTGGGGGGGGGGGGGGGAGATTGGGGGTTGGATATTTTGTTTTTTCCATTGGCAATTATCACACAATGTCCTCTATTAATTTGTAGCGAGTGTTGGGTTTGAACCATGGCTTCGAATACTTGGTGGGTCCGATAGCGTTGCAACACGGTCCTCACCTCATACTCTAACCACTACACTATCAGAACTGATATTCTATCCAAGTTGAAACTCCATACACCTGCTGTCGTTGCGACTTTTTGTGCTTTTATAGTGCGCATCCACACACTACATCAATCCATCCCATGGCTTACTGCTTAATCTCATCGGGTTATGTTACAGTGGTTAGCGTACTCGCTTAGCATGCGAGAGGTCCGAGGTTCGAACCCGGCTCAAATCGTCACATTTGATTTTAATGAACTGAAAGTAATTATTTGAAATTAATGGTCACTTATCCCGGGGATTGAACCCGAGTCCTCCGGCATGGTTAGCGAACGCTTTAACCACTGGACCACCAATTGATATCAGATATCAACTTCAACTTCAAGTGGCTCGACACACACATGTCACACACAGCTATGTGGCTCGCCGTGAGAGACGAGACGCAAGGCATCGTCGACTCATGATTCTGCATATAACCCTTGCTATGTTGATACTTTCCATCAGCTCATGGTATAGTGGTTAGCGTGCTCGCTTAGCATGCGAAAGTTCCGAGGTTCGAACCCTGAGCAAGTCACATTCGATTTTAATGAACTGAAAGTAATTATTTGAAATTAATGGTCACTCATCCCGGGGATTGAACCCGAGTCCTCTGGCATGGTTAGCGAACACTCTAACCACTGGATCACCAATTGATATCTGAGAGTTACTTCAACTTCAAGTGACTCGGCACACACACACATGTCATCTATGCGGCTCGCCGTGAAAGACGAGACGCATGCCATCGTGGACGCATGATCCTGCATATAAACCCTGCTATGCTACTACATTCCATCAGCTCATGGTATAGTGGTTAGCGTGTTCGCTCAGCATGCGAGAGGTCCGAGGTTCGAACCCGGATCAAGTCATATTCGGTTTTTCGATTTTAATGAACTGAAATTACTTATTTGAAATTAATGGTTACTTTTCCCGGGGATTGAACCCGAGTCCTCTGTCATGGTTAGCGAACACTCTAACCACTGGACCACCAATTGATATCACATACTTACTTCAACTTCAAGTGGCTCGACACACACATGTCACACACAGCTATGCAGCTCACCGTGAGAGACGAGACGCATGCCATCGTCGACTCATGATTCTGCATATAAACCCTGCTATGCTGCTATATTTCATCACCTCATGTTATAGTGGTTAGCGTGCTCGCTTGCAATGCGAGAGGTCCGAGGTTCGATCCCGGATCAAGTCACATTCAATTTTATTGAACTGAAAGTAATAATTGGAAATTAATGGTCGCTTATCCCGGGGATTGAACCCGAGTCATCTGACATGGTTAGCGAACACTCTAACCACTGGACCACCAATTGATATGTGACTTTTACTTCAACTTCAAGTGACTCGGCACACACACACATGTCATCTATGCGGCTCGCCGTGAAAGACGAGACGCATGCCAACGTCGACTCACGATTCTGCATATAAACCCTGCTATGCTGCTACATTTCATCACTTCATGATATAGTGATTAGCGTATTCGCTTAGAATGCTAGAAGTCCGACGTTCAATCCCGGTTCAAGTGACAATTTTTGACGAATTTTGTATTTGTAATTGTTGGAAATCAATGGTCCATTTCCCGGGGTTTGAACCCGAGTACTCTGTCATGATTAGCGAACACTCTAACCACTGGACCACCATTTGATATCTGTTTGTTACTTCAACTTCAAGTAACTCGGCACACACACAATGTCAGCTATGCGGCTCACCATGAGAGACGAGACCCATGCCATCGTCGACTCATGATTCTGCATATAAACCCTGCCATGCTGCTGGATTGGAAATTAATAGTCACTCATACCGGGGATTGAACCCGAGTCTTCCTGCGTTGTTAGCAGACACTCTAACCATTAGACCACCAATTGATGTCCGATATCAACTTCAACTTCAAGTAGCTCGGCACACACTTACACACACACACATGTCACACACAGCTATGCGGCTCACCGTGAGAGACGAGACGCAAGCCATCGTCGACTCATTATTCTGCATATAACCCATGCTATGTGGCCACAATTCATCGTTTCATGGTATAGTGGTTAGCGTGCTTGCTTAGCATGCTAGAGATCCGAGGTTCGAACCCGGCTCAAGTCACTTTCGATTTTAATGAACTGAAAGTAATTATTTGAAATTAATGGTCACTCATACCGGGGATTGAACCCGAGTACTCTTGCATAGTTAGCGAACACTCTAACCACTGGACCACCAATTGATACGTGACTGTTACTTCAACTTCAAGTGACTCGGCGCACACACACATGTCATCTATGCGGCTCGCCGTGAAAGACGAGACGCAAGCCATCGTCGACTCATGATTCTGCATATAAACCATGCTATGCTGCAACATTTCATCGGTTCATGGTATAGTGGTTAGCGTGCTCGCTTAGCATGTGAAAGGTCCGAGGTTCGAACCCGGCTCAAGTCACATTCGATTTTAATGAACTGAAAGTAATTATTTGAAATTAATGGTCACTCATACCGGGGATTGAACCCGAGGTATCTTGCATGGTTAGAGAATTCTCTAAGCACTGGACCACCAATTAATATCCGATGGTTACTTCAGCTTCAAGTGGCTCGGCACACACAGACATGTCAGCTATGCGGCTCGCCATGAGAGACGAGACGCTTTCCGTCGTCGACTCATTACTTTGATTTGGCTCACGCCGGGCATATAATAATTATGCACCCTATTTTTCTCACGACGGGCTGAAAGTAATTCACCCGATATATTGCTACTACCGGGCGATAAATTATTCACCCAGTTTTGCTAGCGCCTGACGGGCTTAAAGCTACATTGCTCACGACAGGCTGAAAATAATCAATTCTATGCTGCTCACGCCGGACACGACATAATTCACCCTACGATGCTCACGAGGGGCTGAAAATAATTCACCCTACATTGCTCACGCTGGACACAAAAACATTCATTGTATTTCGCTATCGGCGGGCTGAAATTAATTCACCCTATTTCTTCCACGGCGGGCTGACCATTATTAAAATTACGATGCTAACGACGGGCAAAAAAAAATCATCCCACGTTGCTTACTACGGGCTTAAAATAATACACTCGATTTCACTCACGCCGGGCTGAAAATAATTCACCCTATTTCGCTCAGGGCGGGCTGAAAATAAACTCTATGCTGCTCATGCCGGACTTAAAATAATTCACCCTACATTGCTAACTCTGGGATTAAAATAATTCATGTCACATTAATCATGGCGGGCTGAAAATAATCCACTCTATTTCACTCACGGCAGGCTGAAAATATTTCATTCTATTTCCCCTTTACTGGCTGAAAATTAGTCAACCGAAGTTGATCGAGCCGGGATGAAAATATTTCGCCGTGAGTTGCTCTTGACGTGCTGAAAATATTAAACCCTTTGCTGCTCAAAGAGGGCTGAAAAATATTCACCCTATTTCACTTTCGACGGCCTGAAAAGAATTTACACCAAGTCTCTCACGACGGGCTGAAAATAGTTTGCTCCATTTCGCTCGCGATGGGCTGAAAAGAATTCACCCTACATCGCTCCCGCCAGGCTAAAAATAATTCACCCTATTTCGCTCACGACGGGCTGCAAATAATTCACTACAAATTGCTCACACCGGACTGCGAATAATTCACTCTATTTCGCTCATGACGGGCTGAAAGTAATTCACCCTATTTCACTCACAGCGGGCTGAAAATAATTCACCCTATTTCACCCATGACGGGCTTAAAATAATTTACCGTACGTTGCTCACGCCGGGCTTTAAATCATGCACCCTTTTTTCCTTCTTTTTGCTGAACATGACAATATAGATGTATGCTCTATCCAATTGGTCACGTCGAGACTTGCAACTGAACACCGCAGTTGGTGTAGTGGTCATAGCATTGGAGTGGTAATTCAAAGTATAGTGGTTCAAATCCCCTCTCGGCAAAATTTGTCTATTGAATCAATTATTCTCAATATCGATAAAGTCAAATTCTGATGTAATTTAAACGCTTTTGCTCACGCTGGGTGATAACTATGACAATGTGTAAGTATGGGCTATCCAACTGTTCACGACGGAACTTGACTACACATACCGCTGTTGGTGTAGTGGTTATAGCATTGGATTGGTATTCTAAAGGGCGATGGTTCAAACCCACTCTCGGCTAAGAAAAAACGAGGCAGTCTAAAAATATCAATCGCAAGTTGGAAATGATACAAGAGTCTCCACTGGACCATAGAACAATACTTACAATTTTGTCGCACATTAAATGACGATTTATAGCAACTCTGGCTACATTCTCTCACAACTCCAAGGCGCAGTGGTTAGAGCGTCGGATTCAAGATTCAGCGGATCAGTGTTCAAATGACACTCCAGACAGTAACCAATAATTGAAGAATACATGGGCAGGTACTCAACGGGTAAGGGATAAATAGATGGGTAAAGTACAGTGGGAACAAATACAGTAAATATAAATAAATGTCAAGTGAAACACATCTTAATTCTGAAAAAAACACAAGACCCCGGTGCCAAATCCCTCGAAAAATTACAAGTCCAAAAAAACCTTACAACCCTAACGGGCTTACAGAGAAAAACGACAGAATCCTTAAATGAAACCAAAATGTCACGTAAAAAATAACAAGTCCAAAATCACACCCAAAATACCCAAATAGGAATGTGTCAAATCCAACACCACCAAACTCTGAATAAATATAAGTCCCAAACATAAACCCAAATTCCACCGATACTTGGTTGCAACGAAAAAAAAATAAGTCCTCAAAAAAAATCCAAAAGACCAACTGGCTCACGGTGGAAGATGTAAAAGTCCATAAATGGATGAAAAAAAAAGTCCCGGGCAGTAAGGAATTGGGCAGTGGGATTATACGAGTGGCGTTTTGCTGCATGTGTGCTGTGCTGTGCGCTTGGGTGATTGCGTCTAGCAAGGTGGTTCGCCGTCCTTGGACGGGCATCTGGTATACTAGTCTCTTTGCTACAACCCGCGGTGCGTCCCATTCAACCTTGACTTTGTCTGTGAAACTGTTTGTTTGTTGGTTTGTTTGTTTGTTATCACCAAGCATCCAGCTTTGCTGTTTGTCTGTAGCGGCGAGACGCATCCAGGTGCGAAAGATTAGAGACATGAGGCGCATACATCGTTCAAGGCGCTTCATCATCCCTCACACACTCATCCAACTCTCTCATTGCGCGCTGGTGCTTTCTTGCATCTGTCGCTTCACAGTGTGTGTGTATGTGTGTGTACACCACCCGGGATCGAACCAAGTGGGGGGGTTGGGGGTTGGAGATTTTTTTTTCCATTGGTATTATCACACAATGTCCTCTATTAATTTGTAGCGAGTGTTGGGTTTGAACCATGGCTTCGAATACTTGGTGGGTCCGATAGCGTTGCAACACGGTCCTCACCTCATACTCTAACCACTACACTATCAGAACTGATATTCATTCCAAGTTGAAACTCCATACAACTGCTGTCGTTGCGACTTTTGGTGCTTTTATAGTGCGCATCCACACACTACATCAATCCATCCCATGGCTTGCTACCGTATTTCATCGGCTCATGGTATAGTGGTTATAGTGCTCGCTTAGCATGCGAGAGGTCCGAGGTTCCATCCCGGCTCAAGTCATCACATTTGATTTTAATGAACTGAAAGTAATTATATGAAATTAATGGTCACTTATCCCGGGGATTGAACCCGAATCCTCCGGCATGGTTAGCGAACGCTCTAACCACTGGACCACCAATTGATATCAGATATCAACTTCAACTTCAAGTGGCTCGACACACACATGTCACACACAGCTATGTGGCTCGCCGTGAGAGACGAGACGCAAGGCATCGTCGACTCATGATTCTGCATATAACCCTTGCTATGTTGATATTTTCGATCAGCTCATGGTATAGTGGTTAGCGTGCTCGCTTAGCATTCGAAAGGTCCGAGGTTCGAACCCGGATCAAGTCACCACTTTCAATTTTAATGAACTGAAAGTAATTATTGGAAATTAATGGTCGCTTATCTCGGGGATTGAACCCGAGTTCTCTGGCATGGTAAGCTAACACTCTAACCACTGGACCACCAATTGATATCTGATAGTAACTTCAACTTCGAGTGACTCGGCACACACACACATGTCATCTATGCGGTCGCCGTGAAAGACGAGACGCATGCCATCGTTGACTCATGATTCTGCATATAAACCCTGCCATCGTGCTATATTCCATCAGTTCATGGTATAGTGGTTATCGTGCTCGCTTAGCATGCGAGAGGTCCGAGGTTCGAACCCGGTCATACTCAATTTTAATGAACTGAAAGTAATTATTGGAAATTAATGTTCACTTATCCCGGGGTTCGAACCCGAGTCCTCTGTCATGGTTAGCGAACACTCTAACCACTGGACCACCAATTAATATCTCATGTTTACTTCAACTTCAAGTGGCTCGAAGCACACATGTCACACACAGCTATGCAGCTCGCCGTGAGAGTCGAGACGCATGCCATCGTCGACTCTTGATTCTGCATATAACCCTTGCTATACTTCTACTTTCCATCAGCTCATGGTATAGTGGTTAGCGTGTTCGCTTAGAATGCGAGAGGTCCGAGGTTCGATCCCGGCTCAAGTCATCACATTCGATTTTAATGAACTGAAAGTAATTATTTGAAATTAGTGGTCGCTTATCTCGGGGATTGAACCCGAGTCCTCTGTCATGGTTAGCGAACACTCTAACCACTGGACCACCAATTGATATCTGATTGTTACTTCAACTTCAAGTGACTCGGCCCACACACACATGTCATCTATGATCATCACCTTGAAAGACGAGATCTCCGTGAAAGACGAGACGCATGCCATCGTCGACGAATGATTCTGCATATAAACCCTGCTTTGCTACAACATTCCATCATCTTATGGTGTAGTGGTTAGCGTGCTCGCTTGGAATGCGAGAGGTCCGAGGTTCGATCCCGGCTCAAGTCATAAGTTTCAATTTTAATGAACGAAAAGTAATTATTGGAAATTAATGGTCGCTTAACTCGCGGATGGATTCCGAGTTCTCTGGCATGGTAAGCGAACGCTCTAACCACTGGACCACCAATTGATATCATATGTTTACTTCAACTTCAAGTGGCTCGACACACACATGTCACACACAACTATGCGGCTCACCGTGAGAGACGAGACGCATGCCATCGTCGACTCTTGAATCTGCATATAGACCATGCGATGCTGATATATTCCATCAGCTCATGGTACAGTGGTTAGCGTGCTCGCTTAGCATGCGAGAGGTCCGAGGTTCGATCCCGGCTCAAGTCATCACTTTCGATTTTAATGAACGAAAAGTAATTATTGGAAATTAATGGTCGCTTATCTCGGGGATTGAAACCGAGTTCTCTGGCATGGTAGGCGAACGCTCTAACCACTGGACCACCAATTGATATTATATGCTTACTTCAACTTCAAGTGTATCGGCACACACACACATGTCAGCTATGCGGCTTGCCGTGAGAGACGAGACGCATGCCATCGTCGACCCATGATTCAGCATATAAGCCCTGCTATGGTGCTGCATTCCATAAGCTCATGGTATAGTGGTTAGCGTGCTCGCTCAGCATTGGAGACGTCCGATGTTCGAACCTGGCTCAAGTCAAAATCAATTTTAGTGAAATGAAAGGAATTATTTGAAATTAATGGTCACTCATACCGGGAACTGAACCCGAATCCTGTGACATGCTTAGCGAACACTTTATAACCACAGGACCACCAATTGATATGTAATTGTTACTTAAACTTCAAGTAGTTTTGAACACACACATACATCAGCTATGTGGCTCGCCATGAGAGACGAGAAGCATTCCGTCGTCGACTCATTATTTTGATTTTGCTCACGCTGGACAGATAATAATAATGCACCCTATTTGTCTCACGACGGGCTGAAAGTAATTCACCCGATATATTGCTACTACCGTGCGATAAATTATTCACCCAGTTTTGCTAGCGCCGGACGGGCTTAAAGCTACATTGCTCACGCCAGGCTGAAAATAATCAATTCTATGCTGCTCACGCCGGACACGACATAATTCATCCTACGATGCTCACGACGGGCTGACAATAATTCACCCTACATTGTTCACGCCGGACATAAAAACATTCATTGTATTTCGCTATCGGCGGGCTGAAATTTATTCACTCTATTTCGTCCACGGCGGGCTGACCATTATTCACTCTACGATGCTAACGACGGGCAAAAATAATTCATCCCACGTTGCTTACTACGGGATTAAACTAATACACTTTATTTCACTCACACCGGGCGCATAATAATTAACCCTATTTCGCTCAGGGCGGGCTGAAAATAATTCACCCTATATTGCTTACTCTGGGATTAAAATAATTCATCTCACATTAATCATGGCGAACTGAAAACAATTCACTCTATTTCACTCGCGGCGGGTTGAAAATATTTCACTCTATTTCCCTTTTACTGGCTTAAAATTAGTCAACCTAGGTTGATCACGCCGGGCTGGAAATATTTCGCCGTGTGTTGCTCTTGACGGGCTGAAAAAAATTCCCCTTACATTGATTATGACGGGCTGAAAATATTAAACCCTTTGCTGCTCACACCGGGCTGAAAAATATTCACCCTATTTCACTTTCGACGGTCTGAAAAGAATTCACCCTATTTCACTCACAGCGGGCTGAAAGTAATTCACTCTATTTCGCTAACGCCGGGCTTAAACTAATTCAATATATTTCGCTCACGACGCGCTGGAAATAATTCAACCTATTTCACTCACAGCGGGTTGAAAATAATTATCCCTATTTCACCCACGACGGGCTTAAAATAATTTACCGTACCTTGCTCACGCCGGGCTTAAAATAATGCACCCTTCTTCGCTTATTTTCGTTGAATATGACAATATAGATGTATGAACTATCCATTTGTTCACATCGAGACGTGAAATGAAATACCGCTGTTGGTGTAGTGGTTATAGCATTGGATAGGCAACTCAAAGAATGGTGTTTCAAACCCACTCTCGACAAAAAACTGTGTAATGAAGCATATTGTCTCAATATCGATGAAGTCCAACTCCGATGTAATTTAAACGCTTTTGCTCACGCTGGGTTATAACTATGACAATGTGTAAGTATGCGCTATCCACATGGTCGCGTCGGAACTTGGTTACATACACCGCTGATGGTGTAGTGGTTATAGCAATGGATAGGTAATCCAAAGGTTGTCGGTTCAAACCCGCTCTCGGCAAAAAACAATAAGTTGCCAAAATATGTCATAAATAAATCGCAAGTTGGGTATGAATAAAGATTTGACACTGTTACAGTTTTGTCCGCACATTAAACGACGATTTATAGCAACTCTTGCAACATTCATTCACAACTCCATGGCTCAGTGGTTAGAGTGACGGATTCAGGATTCAGCGGACCAATGTTCAAATGACACTCAAGACAGTAACAAGTAAAATGAAGAATACACGGGCAATCAATATGTAAGGGATAAATAGATGGGTAAAGTAAAGTGGGAACAATTACAGTAAATATCAATAAATGTCAAGTGGAACACATCCAAATTCTGAATAAAACACAAGACCCCGGTACCAAATCCCTAGAAAAATTACAAGTCCAAAAAACCCTAATAACCACAACGGGCTTACAGAGAAAAACGACAGAGTCCTAAAATGAAACCAAAATATCACGTAAAAAAGTACAAGTCCAAAATCACACCCAAAATACCCAAATACCCCAGTTGTGTCAAATCCAACACAACCAAACTCTGAAAAATATAAGTCCCAAAATAAATCCAAAACTCAACCGATACTTGGTTGCAACGAAAAAAACTAAGTAAAAAAAAAACACCCAAAAGACCGACTGGCTCACGGTGGAAGATGTAAAAGTCCATAAATGGATGAAAAAACAAGTCCCGGGCAGTAAGGAATTGTGCAGTGGGATTATACGAGTGGCGTTTTGCTGCATGTGTGCTGTGCTGTGCGCTTGGGTGATTGCGTCTAGCAAGGTGGTTCGCCGTCCTTGGACGGGCATCTGGTATACTAGTCTCTTCTGTATAGCCCGTGGTTCATCTCTTCTGTATAGCCCGTGGTTCATCCCATTCAACCTTGACTTTGTCTGTGATGATGTTTGTTTGTTTGTGTGTTTGTTTGTTATCACCAAGCATCCAACTTTGCTGTTTGTCTGTAGCGGCGAGACGCATCCAGGTGCGAAAGATTAGAGACATGAGGCGCATACATCGTTTAAGGCGCATCACACTCCTGACACACATCCGTCTCTCTCATTGCGCGTTGGTGCCTCTTTGCATCTTTGCTTCACATTGTCTGTGTGTGTGTGTGTACACCACCCGGGATCGAACCAAGTGGGGGGAAGGTTGGGGGTTGGAGATTTTGTTTTTTCCATTGGTAATTATCACACAATGTCCTCTATTAATTTGTATCGAGTGTTGGGTTTGAACCATGGCTTCGAATACTTGGTGGGTCCGATAGCGTTGCAACACGGTCCTCACCTCATACTCTAACCACTACACTATCAGAACTGATATTCATTCCAAGTTGAAACTCCATACAACTGCTGTCGTTGCGACTTTTGGTGCTTTTATAGTGCGCATCCACACACTACATCAATCCATCCCATGGCTTGCTACCGTATTTCATCGGCGCATGGTATAGTGGTTATAGTGCTCGCTTAGCATGCGAGAGGTCCGAGGTTCGATCCCGGATCAAGTCACATTCAATTTTATTGAACTGAAAGTAATTATTGGAAATTAATGGTCGCTTATCCCGGGGATTGAACCCGAGTCATCTGACATGGTTAGCGAACACTCTAACCACTGGACCACCAATTGATATGTGACTGTTACTTCAACTTCAAGTGACTCGGCACACACACACATGTCATCTATGCGGCTCGCCGTGAAAGACGAGACGCATGCCATCGTCGACTCATGATTCTGCATATAAACCCTGCTATGCTGCTACATTTCATCACCTCATGTTATAGTGGTTAGAGTGCTCGCTTGCAATGCGAGAGGTCCGAGGTTCGATCCCGGATCAAGTCACATTCAATTTTATTGAACTGAAAGTAATTATTGGAAATTAATGGTGGCTTATCCCGGGGATTGAACCCGAGTTCTCTGGCATGGTTAGCGAACGCTCTAACCACTGGACCACCAATTGATATCTGATTGTTACTTCAACTTCAAGTGACTCGGCACACACACACATGTCATCTATGCGGCTCGCCGTGAAAGACGAGACGCATGCCATCGTTGACTCATGATACTGCATATAAACCCTGCCATGGTGCTACGTTCCATCAGCTCATGGTATAGTGGTTAGCGTGCTCGCTTGGAATGCGAGAGGTCCGAGGTTCGATCCCGGCTCAAGTCTTCACATTCGATTTTAATGAACTGAAAGTAATTATTTGAAATTAGTGGTCGCTTATCTCGGGGATTGAACCCGAGTCCTCTGTCATGATTAGCGAACGCTTTAACCTATGGACCACCAATTGATATCACATTTTTACTTCAACTTCAAGTGGCTCGACACACACATGTCACACACAGCTATGCGGCTCGCCGTGAGAGACGAGACGCAAGGCATCGTCGACTCAGGATTCTGCATATAACCCTTGCTATGTTAGTACTTATCATCAGCTCATGGTATAGTGGTTAGCGTGCTCGCTTAGCATGCGAAAGGTCCGAGGTTCGAACCCGGCTCAAGACATATTTAATTTTAATGAACTGAAAGTAATTATTGGAAATTAATAGTCGCTTATCCCGGGGATTGAACCCGAGTACTCTGGCATGGTTAGCGAACTCTCTAACCGCTTGACTACCAATTGTTAATTGAATGTTACTTCAACTTCAAGTGTCTCGGCACACACACACATGTCAGCTATGCGGCTCGCCGTGAGAGACGAGACGCATGCCATCGTCGACCCATGATTCAGCATATAAACCCTGCTATGGTGCTTCATTCCATCAGCGCATGGTATAGTGGTTAGCGTGCTCGCTCAGCATACGTGAAGTCCGATGTTCGAACCAGGCTCAAATCACAATTTTTAGTGAAATGAAAGTAATTATTAGAAATTAATGGTCTCTCACACCGGAAATTGAACCCAAATCCTCTGGCATAGTTAGCGAACATTTTAACCACAGGACCACCAATAGATATGTAATTGTTACTTAAACTTCAAGTAGTTTTGAACACACACATACATCAGCTATGTGGCTCGCCATGAGAGACGAGAAGCATTCCGTCGTCGACTCATTATTTTGATTTTGCTCACGCTGGACAGATAATAATAATGCACCCTATTTGTCTCACGACGGGCTGAAAGTAATTCACCCGATATATTGCTACTACCGTGCGATAAATTATTCACCCAGTTTTGCTAGCGCCGGACGGGCTTAAAGCTAAATTGCTCACGCCAGGCTGAAAATAATCAATTCTATGCTGCTCACGCCGGACACGACATAATTCATCCTACGATGCTCACGACGGGCTGACAATAATTCACCCTACATTGTTCACGCCGGACATAAAAACATTCATTGTATTTCGCTATCGGCGGGCTGAAATTTATTCACTCTATTTCGTCCACGGCGGGCTGACCATTATTCACTCTACGATGCTGACGACGGGCAAAAATAATTCATCCCACGTTGCTTACTACGGGATTAAACTAATACACTCTATTTCACTCACACCGGGCGCATAATAATTAACCCTATTTCGCTCAGGGCGGGCTGAAAATAATTCACCCTATATTGCTTACTCTGGGATTAAAATAATTCATCTCACATTAATCATGGCGAACTGAAAATAATTCACTCTATTTCACTCGCGGCGGGTTGAAAATATTTCACTCTATTTCCCTTTTACTGGCTTAAAATTAGTCAACCTAGGTTGATCACGCCGGGCTGGAAATATTTCGCCGTGTGTTGCTCTTGACGGGCTGAAAAAAATTCCCCTTACATTGATTATGACGGGCTGAAAATATTAAACCCTTTGCTGCTCACACCGGGCTGAAAAATATTCACCCTATTTCACTTTCGACGGTCTGAAAAGAATTCACCCTATTTCACTCACAGCGGGCTGAAAATAATTCACTCTATTTCGCTAACGCCGGGCTTAAACTAATTCAATATATTTCGCTCACGACGCGCTGGAAATAATTCAACCTATTTCACTCACAGCGGGTTGAAAATAATTATCCCTATTTCACCCACGACGGGCTTAAAATAATTTACCGTACCTTGCTCACGCCGGGCTTAAAATAATGCACCCTTCTTCGCTTATTTTCGTTGAATATGACAATATAGATGTATGAACTATCCATTTGTTCACATCGAGACGTGAAATGAAATACCGCTGTTGGTGTAGTGGTTATAGCATTGGATAGGCAACTCAAAGAATGGTGTTTCAAACCCACTCTCGACAAAAAACTGTGTAATGAAGCATATTGTCTCAATATCGATGAAGTCCAACTCCGATGTAATTTAAACGCTTTTGCTCACGCTGGGTTATAACTATGACAATGTGTAAGTATGCGCTATCCACATGGTCGCGTCGGAACTTGGTTACATACACCGCTGATGGTGTAGTGGTTATAGCAATGGATAGGTAATCCAAAGGTTGTCGGTTCAAACCCGCTCTCGGCCAAAAACAATAAGTTGCCAAAATATGTCATAAATAAATCGCAAGTTGGGTATGAATAAAGATTTGACACTGTTACAGTTTTGTCCGCACATTAAACGACGATTTATAGCAACTCTTGCAACATTCATTCACAACTCCATGGCTCAGTGGTTAGAGTGACGGATTCAGGATTCAGCGGACCAATGTTCAAATGACACTCAAGATAGTAACAAGTAAAATGAAGAATTCACGGGCAGGTAATCAATAGGTAAGGGATAAATAGATGGGTAAAGTAAAGTGGGAACATATACAGTAAATGTCAATAAATGTTAAGTGGAACACATCCAAATTCTGAATAAAACACAAGTCCCCGTTACCAAATCCCTCGAAAAATTACAAGTCCAAAAAAACCTAACAACCCCAACGGGCTTACAGAGAAAAACGACAGAGTCCTAAAATAACCAAAATATCACGTAAAAAAGTACAAGTCCAAAATCACACCCAAAATACCCAAAATTGTGTCAAGTTCAACACATCCAAACTCTGAAAAAAGCAAGTCCCAAAAATAAACCCAAATGCCACCGATACTTGGTTGCAACGAAAAAAAACCAAGTCCTCAAAAAAAAACCAAACGACCGACTGGCTCACGGTGGAAGATGTAAAAGTCCATAAATGGATGAAAAAAAAAGTCCCGGGCAGTAAGGAATTGGGCAGTGGGATTATACGAGTGGCGTTTTGCTGCATGTGTGCTGTGCTGTGCGCTTGGGTGATTGCGTCTAGCAAGGTGGTTCGCCGTCCTTGGACGGGCATCTGGTATACTAGTCTCTTTGCAACAACCCGCGGTGCGTCCCATTCAACCTTGACTTTGTCTGTGAAACTGTTTGTTTGTTTGTTTGTACGTTTGTTTGTTTGTGCATCCCGCTTTGCTGTTTGTCTGTAGCGGCGAGACGCATCCAGGTGCGAAAGATTAGAGTCGAGGCGCATTCATCGTTTAAGGCGCTTCACCCCACTCTCAAACACTCATCCATCTCTCTGCTCTGCTCGGTACTCTCAACTGCATCTCGCAGCTGCCGCTGTACATACCACATGAGCGCCACGAGGGTTCGAACCAAGTGGGGGGTTGGGGGTTGGAGATATTTGTTTTTTCCATTGGTAATTATCACACAATGTCCTCTATTAATTTGTATCGAGTGTTGGGTTTGAACCATGGCTTCGAATACTTGGTGGGTCCGATAGCGTTGCAACACGGTCCTCACCTCATACTCTAACCACTACACTATCAGAACTGATATTCAAATCAAGTTGAAACTCCATACAACTGCTGTCGTTGCGACTTTTGGTGCTTTTATCGTGCGCATCCACACACTACATCCATCCATCAAATGGCTTGCTACCGAACCTCATCGGCTCATGGTATAGTGGTTAGAGTGCTCGCTTAGCATGCGAGAGTTCCGAGGTTCGATCCCGGCTCAAGTCACCACTTTCGATTTTAATGAACTGAAAGTAATTATTGGAAATTAATGGTCGCTTATCTCGGGGATTGAACCCGAGTTCTCTGGCATGGTAAGCGAACGCTCTAACCACTGGACCACCAATTGATATCACATATTTACTTCAACTTCAAGTGGCTCGACACACACATGTCACACACAGCTATGCAGCTCACCGTGAGAGACGAGACGCATGCCATCGTCGACTCATGATTCTGCATATAAACCCTGCTATGCTGCTACATTCCATCACCTCATGTTATAGTGGTTAGCGTACTCGCTTGCAATGCGAGAGGTCCGAGGTTCGATCCCGGATCAAGTCACATTCAATTTTAATGAACTGAAAGTAATTATTGGAAATTAATAGTCACTCATACCGGGGATTGAACCCGAGTCTTCCTGCGTTGTTAGCAGACAGTCTAACCATTAGACCACCAATTGATGTCCGATATCAACTTCAACTTCAAGTAGCTCGGCACACACTTACACACACACACATGTCACACACAGCTATGCGGCTCGCCGTGAGAGACGAGACGCAAGCCATCGTCGACTCATTATTCTGCATATAACCCATGCTATGCTGCCATATTTCATCGGCTCATGGTATAGTGGTTAGCGTGCTTGCTTAGCATGCGAGAGGTCCGAGGTTCGAACCCGGATCAAGTCACATTCGATTTTAATGAACTGAAAGTAATTATTTGAAATTAATGGTCACTCATACCGGGGATTGAACCCGAGTCATCTGACATGGTTAGCGAACACTCTAACCACTGGACCACCAATTGATATGTGACTGTTACTTCAACTTCAAGTGACTCGGCACACACACACATGTCATCTATGCGGCTCGCCGTGAAAGACGAGACGCATGCCAACGTCGACTCACGATTCTGCATATAAACCCTGCTATGCTGCCACATTTCATCACCTCATGATATAGTGATTAGCATACTCGCTTAGAATGCTAGAAGTCCGAGGTTCGATCCCGGTTCAAGTGACAATTTTTGATGAATTTTGAAATTTGTTTGTAATTGTTGGAAATCAATGGTCCATTTCTCGGGGTTTGAACCCGAGTACTCTGTCATGATTAGCGAACACTCTAACCACTGGACCACCATTTGATATCTGTTTGATGAACCATCGATTGATATGTTATCATCTCATCATACCCAAGTAGATCGCGTTGAGACGAGACGCGTGCCGTCGTTGTTGACCCATAATTATATAACGCATAACAGCTTCACTTGCTTGGACCTATCCTAACTGAAATCGGAAACAGAATTGTCAAATCTTTTACCCTGTCGATTATTTATTTGCCGTACTTTTCCCCACACCTCGATTCCAAAGTTTTCTGTGTAAAAGAATGCGAAGAAGATATTTTTTTGCCAATAGTGTAACACTCAGACTGAAATTCTTATTTTCTGTCTTTTCCTCCAGCAAACTTTTACCTTCCTGAGACTTTGCTGATGAAAAGATTGTGAATAACAATTATTTCCTGAAACTGGACCATCCCAGCATAAATTCTTATTCACAGTCTTTCATGAGCAAACTTTTACTTTACTGTTATTTTGGTGATGATAAGATTGCGAATAAGAAAAATTTCCTAAAACTGGACCATACCACGTTAATCTAACCAAAACAAAACAAAGTGTCGACTGCTATAACCAAAACAAAACAAAGTGTCGACTGCTATTATAGAAAAGTTTGTTGTTTTCAGTTGAAAGAGCTTCTGGGACTTGGCCGCTAGGTGGCACCGGTGAAACGACTTTCTTTCCTTTCAACTCTAAGGAAATTACAAATATATATCAAACTATTAATTACAAGTATAGGAACATTTATTAAGTTAACTAATAATTTTTTGTGCTTTTTTTGCTGCTGATGTAAAAAAATTTACACAGCCGACATAGGAAACCTCGGAGATTCCCGTCCTCTAGATTAAGTAGCCCATGCTCCTCCTTGGCGTCCTTGCTTAGCCGCTACTCCTTGCAGGCTGCAGTGGCAGCAATTTTTTTTGAATTTGTTTTCCCTTAAGTAAGAATGACGACAAGAACCATCGTATTGAAGTTCTATTTAACTAATCGTGTTTTTACGAAGAAACAGATGTACTCATAGCCGTTCCCATATGAACGCTTTATTTTGTGAAATCGAAAGAGATGTTTTAGTAAAGCTTCAAAAACTGATTATGTGATGGACAGTGAAACCGTTCAAGAGAATACTGGCCATACCAGTTCAGTGATACCTGATGGTAATTATTTGTTATACTTTGAGTATTTTATTGTGTTTTGTGTTTATCATTAATCATAACTTTTTTAGATCAGATGCCATTCATCCTGTGAGAGTTCTCTCAAACCAGGTTGATAGCAAGGTTGATAGTCAAATAGTTGAAGAGAACGTGCCAGTTCAGTGATCTCTTGCTGCAGGTAATTATTTGCTACTCTTTTCGAATATATTGTGTCCTGTGTTTATGGTTAATCTTAACTTTTCTTAAATTAGATGCCATATGTCATGTGACAGTTCTCTCAAACCAAGTTGATAGTCAAATAGAAGAAGAGAATACTGGCCGTGCCAGTTCAGTGATCTCTTGCTGCAGGTAATTATTTGCTACTCTTTTCGAATATATTGTGTCCTGTGTTTATGGTTAATCTTAACTTTTCTTAATTTAGATGCCATTAGTCATGTGACAATTCTTTCAAACGTACCAAGTTAATAGTCAAATAGAAGAAGAGAATACTGGCCGTGCCAGTTCAGTGATCTCTTGCTGCAGGTAATTATTTGCTTTCTTTTAGAATATACTGTGTTCATGATTAATCTTATCTTTTTAAAAACCAATAGCCATCCATCCTGTGACAGTTCTCTTATACCGGGTTGATATTCAAATAGATGAAGATAATACTGGCCATACCAGTTTCAGTGATAACTGATGGTAATTATTTGTTATACTTTGAGTATTTCATTGTGTTATGTTTTTATTATTAATCATAAATTTTTTAGATCAGATATGCCATTCATCCTGTGACAGTTCTCTCAGGCCACGTTGATAGTCAAATAGTTAATAGTTAAAGGGAACACTGGCCGTGCCAGTTCAGTGATCTCTGCTGCTGGTTAGTTATTTGCTAATATTTAAAAAAATACTGTGTCCTATGTTTATGGTTAATCTTAACTTTTCTTAAATCAGATGCCATCCTTTTTATGACAGTTCTCTCAAACCATGTTGATAGTCAAAATAAATGATGATAATCTGTCAGCGGACACTTGGTTGTGTGGTTAGAGTACCCGCGCCGTGATTCGTTGAGTCGCACGTTCAAGTCTCTTGCTGGAAGTTCATTTTGAATTTTCGCCTTTTGCGCGGAAAACTGTTTCTGTTGATTATTTAAATTCGTATTTTGTAACCGGAATTATATATGTATTGGTGTCGTGGTTAGCACGCTCGCCGTGTAATCATGAAGTCGGTGGTTCGATACTCCATCCAGACAAATGTTTTACTGATTTTTTTTTTCGCCAATCAATAAAAAAAATTATAGCAGACAACTTCATTGTTTATCTCACAATACGGCGAAACGTCAGATATTGTGTGTTACAGTTTTTGTTGTTATTCACTGTTGATTCAACTGAAAATTTTGCTGGTTCCATATATATTGAAAAGTCAAAGGTGAGATTGGTTCAATTTTATTCATTGTGAGAATTTGCATTATGAAACTGTAAAACAAGACAAATTGGGCAAAATGAATGTTAAACTGGTTTGGCTTAGTGATTCATGCTTTGTTTTGTATTTCTTATTCGCAGTCTTTTCATCACAAAATCTCAGGAAAGTGGAAGTCTGCTGAAGAAAAGACTGCGAATAAGAATTTCTGCTGGCATGGTACAGTTTTAGGAAATAATTCTTATTCACAGTCTTTTCATCACCAAAATCTCAGTAAAGTAAAAGTTTGCAGATGAAAAGACTGTGAATAAGAATTTCTGCTGGGATGGCCCAGTTTTGGGAAATGATTCTTATTCGCAGTCTTTTCATCAGCAGAATCTCAGTAAAGCACAAGTAAACTGAAGAAAAGACTGCGAATAAGAATTTCTGCTGGTATGGTCCACTTTTAGGAAATAATTCTTATTCGCAGTCTTTTCATCTACAAAATCTCAGTAAAGTAAAAGTTTGCTCAAGAAAAGACTGCGAATAAGAATTTTTGCTGGGATGGTCCAGTTTTAGGATATTATTCTTATTCACAGTCTTTTCATCAGAAAAATCTCAGTATTAAAGTAAAAGTTTGCTCAAGAAAAGACTGCGAAAAAGAATTTCTGCTGGGATGGCCCAGTTTAAGGAAATAATTCTTATTGACTCATGTTGTTTTGTATTTCAGCATTTGATTGGTGGCTTATTCATCGATTTCGCTGTGTATTTACGACCGCCTTTAAGTCAACGACTAAATTCAGGATTTGAATTCTAAGGTAATCTGATTTTCCGATACCATTTCTAGATATAGTCTTAATCATCAATGTTGAAAGCTTTGTTAAGTGTGGGTAAATCTTGGTTATGTGTGTCATTAATTATGAATTGATTGTGTTTTCAGTGTTTTGGTTTCATCATGTGATCTAAACTTAAGGTATCAAGTATATTTTAGCTTCTGTATATCATTTTGGGGTCATTGATTTTCCATACTTTGGTATACGTCGGTGGAGTATTGGATAACGTTCGCTTCCGTACTAAGAGGTTTATCCTTCACATCTAGATTAAGTCAATTCTGTTTTTTGGTTTTGAATAAATGTCTGTGATTGATAACTATGTGCTATGCCTTGCATCTACTTGAAAAAAAAAACAACTGCTAGAAATCGCCAGCTCCCGGCTATTTTGTCGTCGAATTGATTTTTCATGTCATCGGCCCGTGGTGCTGTGGTTAGCGTGGCGGATTTCAAACATTGAGGTTGATGGTTCAAAACTGATTCCGTGAAAAAAAAAAAAAATTGTTTATTTCAAATCTGTGTTTCTTTCACTGAACTTGGTGCATTTGTGTTGCTTTTGTGTTTTAATACTAATATGTGTTTTTTTGTTGCCATTCTTCAGCGGGATCTACAATATTCGAGTCGCCGGTTATTCCAACTTCGAGATGTCTTCCAGCTTCCTACAGCATCACAACACTCATTTCTCAAGTAAAGTACTTTCCGAATTCCATCAATTTAAAGTCCGTAGCATGTTATCTTAGCCTGCTAAAGACTTAATAGTTGTGGTGTCCGACGGTTTTCAGCCAATTTGTGCTGGTCTTGGTGTAGCGGTTAGCATTATGGCTTTCAAACAGCCACAATTGCGATTGAAATCCCGATCAAGTCAGCATCAAGTTGAGCGTCAATGAAAATAATTGTATTACTTTTGCCATTTTTGGAGGTATGTCTTTTGTGTAACGAACAGTCGACAACCGGAGAGGAGCTAACCTGCGATGCGTATTTGTTTATCAGATGTGAACCTTAACCGGGCTGTACCACTGGGATATTGAGCACCGGGTGTCGACGGCTTATGTTCGTATTTGTGTTTAGTTTTAAGCTTTTTGAACATTTGTGCGGTGTAAAGTCCTCCAAAAGCCCTCCAAAAAGCCCTCCACTGATAGTAGCGAATTTTTTTTGGAAAATTAGGGGTTATTTTGCTGATCTGAAAATGCCACCGCGTCGCGAATTAACTCGAGAGGAAAAGGATGAGAAGAATAGGAAGGCTAGGGAAAAAAGAAGTCTCGAAGACCCGGAGGCAAAACAAGTTAGATTGGCGGCTCAGAGGGAAAAGGCCAAGTTCGTCCGTGAAGAGAAGCGTCGTCGGCTCAATCCCGAAGATGATCAGGCTGCAAAGAATTTGAAGGCGCAAAAGGCGAGAGAAGACCGTCAGGCAGAGGCACCTGACGAAAGAGCGTTGAGGCAGAGGTTAGATGCGGACCGGAAAAGAGTCGCCCGTGCTAGCGAGACGGGAGTTGAGCATCAAGCTAGGCTGCTCGATCAAAGAATCCGGCAGCAACTCCTTAGGCAGGAGCAGAATGAAGAAGATGATCGTGCTCGACTGTTGGCCGAGGAGGAGCGGGTAGCAGTTCTTCGGCACGGAGAACAAAATCTGCACGAAGAAGAAAATCGTATTCGATTGGATGCTGAGGCAGAGCGGCAGGCTGGTCTTTTTCAATCAGAAGAAAATCGTTTGCGATTGGAAGCCGAGGCAGAGAGGCAGGCTGGTCTTCTTCAAACAGAAGAAAATCGTGTTCGATTGCAGGCCGAGGCGGATCGGCAAGCTGCCCTTCGTCAACAAGAAACGGCATCTATCTTGCGAGCGATGAATCAGAGAACAACGTCTGATCGTTCAACGGTTGTTCTTGCCAATGATGCTGTGGCAGAGCGTCCAGCAAGACAACAACACCAGGCAGGAAAGACAGCTGTCGGCAACCGAGAAACTCCTGAAGAGCAACGAGCTCGATTGCAATCCCAGGCATTACGGATGAGAATTCTGCGGCAAGATGAATCTGAAGAAGAGAGATCAGCTAGGCTTCGAGATCAGGCCTTGAGGCAAAAAGCTCTGCACCACGAAGAATCAGAAGCAGAAAAGTTGGCTCGACTACGGGAACAGTCATTACGGCAAAAAGCTCTGCGGAACGGGGAATCGGAAGCAGAGAAATCAGCTAGGCTACGCGAACAGGCTCTGCGGCAAAGTTCCTTGCGTAGCGAAGAATCGGAAGCAGAAAAAGCAGCTAGGCTGCGTGAAAAGGCTCTGCGGCAAAGTTCTCTGCGCAACAAGGAATCGGAAGCCGAAAAATCAGCCAGGCTTGGCGCACAGTCTCTGCGGCAAAGTTCTCTGCGCAACGAGGAATTGGAAGCCGAAAAAGTAGCTAGGCTGCGCGAACAGTCTCTGCGGCAAAGATGTCTTCGGAATCAAGAAATTGAAGCAGAAAATGTGGCACGACTTCGTGATCAATTAGTCCGTCAGGAAGGTTTACGCGACAACGAAACTGAAGAAAGCAATCTTTCTCGACTTCAGGATCAGTCATCACGCCAGGAAGTCGTACGAGAAAAGGAAACCACAACGGAACGAATAGAGCGCGCCATCTCTGATAGATTTCGTCAGCAAGTCAATGTGTTCGACGAAATTGAGCAGGAAGGTCGCGTTGAACACTCTGATTTCATGGCTGATTACAGAGCGACCGAGAACGAAGAAGAAACTGCTATGAGGCGTGAAGAGGATCGGCTTCGAACAGAGTTACGTCGAGAACTTGAAGAACAACGAGAGCGAGAAAACGAAGAATTGCGAGCCAGGGATGCACTTGATCATGGCGAAATTAATCCAATTGAAAATGAAGAAGACGAAGCTCTTCGTTTGCAGTTGATGACTGAACGCGACCGGCGTGGAAATCCAAGAACTCATCGGCAGGCTTGCAAAGAAATCGTGGCAGAGGACCGCGTTCACTTGCATGATTGCGGAGATTTGACCAAGATTTGCTCGGAATGTGATGCCAAACATTTCGCGAAAGAAATGCCGAAAGACAAGAAGTTCCAGCAATGCTGCGCAAAGGGCAATGTCATTCTTCCACCTGCTAAGCCGTGTCCAGAACCATTGGCCAGCCTCTTGCAAAACCGGCATCCCAAATCGAAACATTTCATGAAGCAGATTCGAAATTACAACAGCGCCCATGCTTTCGCCTCTATGGGAGCTAAATTTTCAACGCCGCCGGGTCGCGGCCCGACCTGTGTACGCATCCATGGTCAGATTTACCACCAAACTACTCCTCTCGGTCAGACGGCAAATCCCAGATACTCTGATTTGTATTTTTTGGATTCTGCGCAGGCTACTGATTTCAGGGCGAATATCGAAATGATGTCAGGTTGTTGTAGAACTTTGATGGAAGAGCTGGACGCTATGCTTCGAGAAATGAATCCTTACGCCTTGACCTACAAGATGATGCGTCAGGTTCTTGAAGAAGAATATGTTCAACGTGAAGCTGAAAATCTTCCTCACTACACTGTCGGCATGATCATCACTTGCGATAGGAGAAATGTCGACCAACGAAGATACAACTGTCCAACGGTCAACGAAATTGCTGTGGTTTTCAAAAGCACTGACGGTGAACCACCAGCCTACAGAGATATTCGTGGCCATCTCTACATTCCCGTCAGAGGCCGACGATTCATCCAGATTGACACAAAAAAGGTTATGTGTGATCCGATGTGTTACCCACTTTTATTTCCGAACGGTGACGACGGTTGGCAAATCAACATGCCTTATACCACCACCAGACGGAGAGAGAGAGATGAAGCGGCAGCAATGGCCATGATTGTTGAAGAAGATGAAGAGGAGCAGATTGATCCCTTGTGGCTCAACCCCAGAGTTTTAATTCGTGAGGAAATGGCCGCAGCAGATGGCAATGCTGTGATTGAAAATGAGACAGGTGAAGAACAAGAACCAGAAGCGGACGAGGAGAACGACGATCGACCACCGAACAGAAACAGAGGCCCACGCTCAAGAGTGACGCAAGCCGAATTTTACAGTTCGCGCATATCAGTTCGTGGTGATTTCAACAACGTTTTGGCTGGGGGTCCCGTCACTCAGATGTATTTTGTCGATTCTTACGTCAAGACCGAGGGGAGTCGCCTAGATTGGCTCAGACGAAACCAGAAAGAGCTGCATGTTGAGCGCTACTGCGGTCTGATGGATTACATCAACAATCGAGCAGAGAGAGCAAATTTGGCAGTTGGCTCGATCTACATTCTCCCTTCGTCTTTTATTGGCAGTCCTCGAGCCATGAAACAAAATTACCAAGACGCTATGGCAATTTGTGGAAAATTTGGCAAACCGACTTTTTTTGTGACGTTTACCTGCAATCCCAAGTGGAGGGAAATTGTTGCTAATATCCCAAACTACTTGACGGCTTCCGATCGTCCCGATATGGTCGCAAGAGTATTCCACTTGAAGAAGAAAGAGTTGGTCGACGACATCGAGAAAAAGCAAATATTGGGTTTCGCCGCGGCCAGAATCGAAGTCATCGAATTTCAGAAACGTGGACTGCCTCATTGCCACATGCTGGTGTGGGTCGACAGCCGTGACGCTCCTTCGACACCAGAGGATATGGATAAGACCATCTGCGCTGAAATTCCCGACAAGACACTCTATCCAAGACTTTACGACTCTGTTATGGCTCACATGATTCACGGTCCGTGTGGAGCCATCAACAAAAATTCTCCCTGCATGGATGAAGAGGGCTGCAGTAAAAAGTTCCCCAAAGACTTCAACGCAGAGACTATGATCAATGACAACGGCTATCCGACGTATAAAAGAAGAAACACTGGTGTTGTACATCGTTTGAAAAGGGGGCACACTCACTATGAAGTGGACAACCGATGGGTTGTTCCTTATAACCCTTGGTTGCTACTGAAATATGATTGTCACATCAACATCGAGTATTGCGCCAATATGACCACTGTCAAGTACATCTTCAAGTATGTGTACAAAGGTCACGACTGCAGCAACATTGAAACGAAAACTGGAACGCATCAGCAGGCTGGAGAAGAAAACGAGCAGGTTTTTGTTTGGGACGAAATCTCCACCTTTACGGACACCCGTTACGTCAGCGCGCCAGAAGCCGCCCATAGAATCTTCAAGTTTCCTCTCAGCGATCGTTCTCATACCATCACCCGACTAGCCGTGCATCTGCCTCTTGAACAGTCCGTCTTTTTCCAACCGGGCAACGAGGAACAGGCAGTCATCAATGCCGCGACCAAAGAAACGACGTTAACTGCTTGGTTCATCTTGAATCGGGATAATGAAGAAGCGAGACAGTATTTTTACCGAGAAATTGTCCATCATTTCTGTTTCGTTAGGTCGGGTGAACGTTATTATTGGAAACCACGAAGAAGAAATATTAAAATCATAGGCCGCTTATATACCGTGGGCGTCCGTCAAGTTGAGCGATACTGCCTTCGCTTGCTTCTCATCAACGTCAGAGGATCAACCAGCTTTGAAGATCTCCGCACGGTCAACGGTGTCCTTCTACCGACGTTTAAATCAGCCGCTTCTGCTTTGAATTTGCTGGAGGACGACAGCGTTTGGGAGAAGACCTTGGACGATGCCGCCGCCTTTGAAATGCCGGAGCGATTGAGACAGCTCTTTGTCGATGTCTGCCTCTTTTGCAATCCTACCGACGCTCTTCATCTCTTTGATCGGTCTCTGCCCCACCTTATGGAAGATTTCATTCGAACTGGTCACGATGCGGAAGTCGCCAAAAACTTGACTTTGAAATGGATTCAAGACAAGTTGATTCTCCACAATAGAACAATGGAAGAACTCTCTTTGCCTGTTCCTGACTTTCAGCTTATTCGCCAAATTATTGAAGCTCAACTCGAAGAGAATACTGCAATTACCCGGATAGAAAAGAGACGATTGGGTGAACTGATGGTTACTCAATTGAACGAAGGTCAACGAGCCGCCTATGATCAAGTCATGGCTGCCATCAACGACAACAACAACTCAGTTCCCCATCAGTATTTTTTGGATGGTCCTGGAGGTACTGGCAAGACCTTTTTGTACAACACTCTGATCACCGTACTGCAAGGCCAAGGGAAGACAGTCATCGCCGTCGCTTCTACCGGCATCGCTTCTACGTTGTTGATTGACGGCTCAACATACCATTCCCAATTTAAGATCTACCCTCCAATTACCGAAGTTACCAGATCGAAAATTGTAGATGGAAGCACTCTCGCTAATTTGATTTTAAGTGCCGTTCTCATCATTTCCGACGAAGCCACAATGAAGACAAATCACGCTCTCGACGCTTTTAATTTCCTCTTTCAAAAATTGGAAAAGAAAAATATACCTCATGGTGGAAAAGTCCTTCTTCTTGGTGGTGACTTTCGTCAATGTTTACCAGTCGTCCGACATGGAAACAGGGTGAAGGTGGTGGAAGCTACAATCCGAAATAACGCAACGTGGCCTCTGTTTCGTCATTTTCGTCTAACCCAGAATATGCGTACCGTGGCCGGCAATCAAGACTACGCTGACTGGCTTATTCAGCTTGGAAACGGTACTCTGCCAACGAATCCAAGACTTAACAATCCCGATCTCATCGAAATTCCTGCCGAATTTCTGGACTTTGGACGGAATTTGATTGAGTACGTCTTTGGTGTTCCTTCTCTTCTTTTGGATCCAGAGGTATCTCAGCAGATTTGCAGTCGAGCCATTCTCTGTCCGAAGAACGAAGACTGCCTACGGATCAACAATCAGATCATCAAAGACATGCCTGGAATAGTTCATCAGTACAAAAGCATCGACACGATTGATTCGGACGATCCTGAAGAAATTGCCAATTATCCAACCGAGATTCTCAACACCTTTAATGTGTCCGGAATTCCCACTCATGTTCTCAAGTTGAAAGTGGGAGCCATCATCATTCTGCTCAAGAACATTGATTCGCGTAAGGGTCTCTGCAATGGCACCCGTCTCATCATCAGGGCCCTCAGAGAAAATCTGATCGTTGCAGACATCGCTTCCGGCAAGAACAAGGGTCACACGGTTTACATCCCGCGAATGACGCTGTCGCCCACCGATTCCGATCTTCCTGTCACACTCAAGAGGCTCCAGTTTCCTGTGCTGTTGGCATTTGCCATAACCATCACCAAGTCACAGGGCCAGACTTTTGATCGTGTCGGCATTTTCCTCCCGGAGCCTGTCTTTTCTCACGGTCAGCTGTATGTGGCTTTTTCACGTGCAACATCGAAAGAAGGTTCATAAATAATTTTATAGATTTTTGTTTACTTCTTTTACTTAATAGTATTTTTTACATTATTGTTTTTCTATTGGGGAAAAAACCCATAGGAGTGAAAGTCGAAATAGCTGAATCTGCAAAGCAAGGACGGCTTTTCAGAAATCACCTGACAGCCACTGAAGAGGAAAAAGAAAAAGTATTCACCGTCAATATTGTTTACAAAGAAGTCCTTTTGTAAACACATCATCATCACACAGTTAAACGACTTAATCCTTTATACCATTCGTCCGTAGTCAACCCCTGAAAACCTTACTGGATCCCTTTTTCCTTTCTATTCCTTTCTTTCCCAGCTTTTCAAACCCAAGAGGAACTAAATTCCGCCTCGGTCTACGGGCCAAAAAATGGAGCACGGGCATGGCCATGGGGTAGTACCCATGTGCGCTCAACCGTGAATTAATAATATTAAAGTGTATCAATAAATACCAAAAATAATTTAAAAAAAAACAAATTTCAAAATTCTCGCCAATGAAAAATATTTTAACAGTGTTTTACGAGCAATAAACATCAGTAAATGGTGTACTGGTTAGCGTACTTGCTTAAGGACAGTAATGGTAAAAGTTCAAGCCTGGCTGAGAGCCGTTATTTTTTTATATATTCTTCGGATTTCAAAACTGATAGTTTTCAAAGTATCGCACTTATAATGATGATGCCAAGTATTATTTCGCCGTTTATGAACGCTATAGCCACTACACATTTTTTTTATTTATCTGTTAATTAAAAATCGATTGATTGAAACGACCATTCGAACAGTAATTCACCCGCTTTGCTCATGCCGGGCGATTAATACAACCTTAGAATAAACCTTAAACATTGTCCGATAAACAGTCCAACAGATTTGATTACAACGAGCGATGAGTGACATCACTGAAAAAAGATTACGCATCGATGGTTCAAACCCACAGTCGGCTAATATCTTTCTGATGTAAAGAATAGCACGAGTAGCGACCGAATGATGTTTAGCGATCGGTAGCGATTTTAAAAAAATGTCTTCAAATCCAAGGACTTTAATTTTGCTCCAGCTGGGCGATATCCATGACAATATGTAAGTATGCGCTATGCACCTGGTCACGTCGGGACTTTAATAATCATACCGCTGTTGGTGTAGTGGTTAGAGCACTGGGTAGGTGACGCTAAGGTTGGTGGTTCAAACCCACTCTTGGCAAACAACTGTGTAATAATGCAAATATTCTTAAAAACGAATAATTCAAAAACCGATGCAAATAAATCGATTTTGCTCATGATGAGTTGTTACCATCACAATCTGTAAGTATGCGTTAACCTCCTGATCACGTTGGGACTTGATTTCCACCACCGCTGTTGGTGTAGTGGTTATAGCATTGTATTGGTAGTTCAATCATTGATGGTTCAAGCCCACTCTCGATAAACATCTATTACATGTAGAAAATAATCTCTCAATTGAGTAATTCTTATACTGATGCCTATAAATCGATTTTGCTCACGCTGGGCGATAACCATGACTATGTGTGAGTATGCGCTGTCAACTTGGTGACGTCGGGACTGTTGAAGTTAATGAGCACCGCTGTTGGTGTAGTGGTTATAACATTTGATTGATAATACAAAGGATGGTGGTTCAAACCCACTCTCGGAGAACAACTGTCTAATGAATCAATTATTTTCAATATCGATGAATTCACACACCGATGATAATATGTCGATTTTGCTCACGCTGGGCGATAACCATGACTGTGTGTGAGTATGCACTGTCCACTTGGTGACTCCGGGACTGTTGTCACTCATTATCACCGCTGTTGGTGTAGTGGTTAAAACATTGGATTGTTAATACGAAGGTTGATGGTTCAAACCCACTCTGGGCATTTAACTATGTAATGAAACAAATAGTTTTACAATAGAATAATTCTGATACTGATGCCAATTAATCGTTTTGCTCACGCTGGGCGATAACCATGACAATGTGTTAGGTATGCGCAGTCAACTTGGTCGCAAAGGGACTTTTAACAAGAATGAGCATCGCTTTTGGTGTAGTGGTTATAACATTGGTTTAATTATTCCAAGTTCAGTGGTTCAAACTCACTCTCGGAAAACAACTGTCTAATGAATCAATTATTTCCAATATCGTTGAATTCAAACAGCGATGATAATAAGTCGATTTTGCTCACACTGGGCGATAACCATGACTATGTGTGAGTATGCGCTGTCCACTTGGTGACGTCGGGACTGTTGACGTTTCTGAGCACCGCTGTTGGTGTAGTGGTTATAACATGGGATTGGTAATACAAAGTAGGTGGATCTCACCCACTGTGGGCAATTAATTGTCTAATGAATAAATTAATACAATAACCGATGAATTCTAACACCATTGTAAATAAAACGCTTTTGCTCTCGCCGGGTGATAAATATTGCAAAGTTAAGTATGCGCTATACATTTGGTCAAGTTGGAAAATCGTCATAAACACTGCTGTTGTTGAAGTGGTTATAGATTTGGATTAGTAAGAAAAAGGTTAATGGAACAAACCCACTTTCAGGCAAATAACAATCGAATGAATAAAATAGTTCCCGGAACGGTGAATGATTACAATGATGCAAAAAAATCGATTTTGTTCTTGCTGGGCGATGAACCTCACGTTGGTAATTTTACCGCCGTAGGCAATTGCTCTTTTGAAAAGTTTGCATAAACAATGAGACTGTTGGTATAGTCAGAATTACTCGAGAAAAAATAACAGGAGATTAAGCAATAAAATGTTAGCAACAGCCATTCGTTTCGGCCCTGAATTTGCTATTTAAGACAGTTTACTGGCTTACGACTATCCATTCGTCGAGCTGATAAGCTTGCTTTTCTATATTCACTCAAAGAATGGTGGTTCAAACCCACTCTTGACAAACAATTGTCTAATGAAGCAAATAGTCTTTATTTCGCTAAATGCAAACTCCGATGTAAATAAAACGCTTTTGCTCACGCTGAGTGATAACTATGACAATATGTAAGTATGCGCTATCCACCTGGTCACCTCGGAAAATGATTTAAATAACGTAGTTGGTGAAGTGGTTATGGCATTGAATAGGTAAATTAAGGGTTGGTGGTTCAAATACACTCTCAGGAAAACAACATTGGAATGAAACAAATAGTTCCAGAAACGATGAATTCTTACACTGATGCAAATAAATCGATTTTGTTCTTGCTGGGCGATGATACTGAAAATTTTAAAGTATGCACTACCCATTAGGTCCCGTCGAGACTTGCATTGAATTATGCTTATTAATATTAATTTAATAATGCACCCATTTTCGTTTATTTTTGCTGACCATGACAATATAGATGTATGCAGAATCCATTTGGTCACATCAAGACTTGCAACCAAACACCGCTGTTGGTGTAGTGGTTATAGCATTGGATTGATAACTCAAAGCGTGGTGGTTCAAACCTACTTTCGGCAAACAACCGTCTAATGAAGCAAATTGTGTCAATATCGATAAAGTTAAACTACGATGATGTTGAAACGCTTTTGCTCACGCTGGGTTATAACTATGACATTGTGTAAGTATGCGCTATCCACATAGTCACGTCGGAACTTGCTTACATACACCGCTGATGGTGTAGTGGTTATAGCATTGGATTGGTAATCCAAAGGATGTCGGTTCAAACCCGCTCTCGGCAAAACTATGTATGTAAAAATATGTCATGTAAAAGAATCGCAAGTTGGGTATGAATAAAGATTTGACACTGTAACAGTTTTGTCCGCACATTTAACGACGATTTATAGCAACTCTTGCAACATTCATTCACAACTCCATGGCTCAGTGGTTAGAGTGACGGATTCAGGATTCAGCGGACCAGTGTTCAAATGAAACTCAAGACAGTAACAAGTAAAATGAAGAATACACGGGCAGGTAATCAATAGGTAAGGGATAAATAGATGGGTAAAGTAAAGTGGGAACAAATACAGTAAATATCAATAAATGGCAAGTGGAAGACATCCAAATTCTGAATAAAATACAAGTCCCCGGTACCAAATCCCTAGAAAAATTACAAGTCCCAAAAAACCCTAATAACCCCAACGGGCTTACAGAGAAAAACGACAGAGTCCTAAAATGAAACCAAAATATCACGTAAAAAAGTACAAGTCTAAAATCACACCCAAAATACCCAAATACCTGAGATGTGTCAAATCCAACACCACCAAACTCTGAAAAAACCAAGTCCCAAAAATAAACCCAAATGCCACCGATACTTGGTTGCAGCGAAAAAAACAAAGTCCAAAAAAAACACCCAAAAACCGACTGGCTCACGGTGGAAGATGTACAAGTCCATAAATGGATGAAAAAAAAAAGTCCCGGGCAGTAAGGAATTGGGCAGTGGGATTATACGAGTGGCGTTTTGCTGCATGTGTGCTGTGCTGTGCGCTTGGGTGATTGCGTCTAGCAAGGTGGTTCGCCGTCCTTGGACGGGCATCTGGTATACTAGTCTACTGCTCTTTCAACTGCTCTATAAACCGCGGGCGTGTCTAAGTGACCTTGGCCTGTCTGTGATTCGGTGTGTTTGTTTGTTTGTCCGTTTGTTGTTTGTCTGTATCGGCGAGACGCAACCAGTGGCGAAAGTTTCGAATTGAGTAAGCGAGGCGTTACACACACACGTCAGCTTTCCTCATCGTTTGTCCGTTTGCGCGCGCCCTTCTCGCCACACACACACACACGGGCTCGAACCGTGTGCGTTTTTTTTTTTTTTTTTTTTTTTTTGGGACAGGGGGGGGGGATTTGTTAGTAGTCGGGTAGGTTTTTTTTCCATCGGTTATATGTCGATGTCCTCTATTAGATTCGAGTGTACTACTTGGGGTTTGAACCATGGTCGGAGAGGTGCTTCCGCCGCACATCCGATTGGGATGGCATTGTCGCACACACTCTAACCACTACACTATCAGAACTGATATTCATATCGAGTTGGAATGTGGACAGATGGTTGTTTGTTGTTGCACTTCCAGTGTTTCGTGCGCGGCGCGCGCCTTTTGTCTTGGACATGAATTTTTACATCCAATTTCCTCTATTGCATTCCAACTTTCTCATGGTGTATTGGTTAGCCTGCGCTGCTACCATGCGAGAGGTCCGAGGTTCAATCCCGGTACAAGGCGCTGTTATGAATTGTTAATTTATAAATTTCAATTTTCAATTTAGAAATTGGTGTTTATCGGGATTTGAACCTGAAAACTCACGCATGGTAAGCGAACTCGCTAACCACTTGCCCACCAATTGATATTCAAGGATGATTTCATTGAAGTGTGGTTTCAAACATCTCTGCATCTCGCGTTGCGAATGACACACAGGTGAGCGCGACGCGACGCACCATATCTCTACGACATATTTATAGATCCCGTTACTTACTTTGAAATCCATATCTCTCTTGGTGTATTGGTAAGGGTGCTCGGCTAACATGCGAGAGGTCTGAGGTTCGATCCCGGATCCAGGCGCTGTCACTATTTATTAATTTGCAACGTTTTATTTGCAGAAATTGGAGTGTTAATCGGGATTTGAATCCGAATACTCACGCATGGTAAGCGAACTTGCTAACCACCTGACGACCAATTGATGTTTTTCCTTTGATGTTATTGACAAGTTGTTTCAAACATATCTGCGTCTCGCGTCACGTCGCACAGGTGAGCGCGAAGCAATGCACCGTGTCTCTACGACATATTTTTACATCCAATTTCCTCTATTGAATTCTATCTCTCTCATGGTATATTGGTAAGCGTTCACGTCTACGGAGCGACAAGCCCGAGGTTCGATCCCGGGTCAAGGCATTCTTATGAATTGTTTATTTGTAAAGTTCAATTTTCAATTTAGAAATAGGTGTTAATCGGGATTTGAACCTGAATACTCACGCATGGTAAGCGAACTCGCTAACCACTTGCCCACCAATTGATATTCAAGGATGATTTCATTGAAGTGTGTTTTCAAACATCTCTGCATCTCGCGTTGCGAATGACACACAGGTGAGCGCGACGCGACGCACCGTGTCTCTACGACATATTTATAGACCCCGTTACTTACGATGAATTCCATATCTCTCATAGTGTCTTGGTTAGCATGCTCGGCTAACATGCGAGAGGTATGAGGTTCGATCCCGGATCCAGGCGCTGTCACTATTTATTAATTTGCAATGTTCAATTTGTAGAAATTGAGGTGACTATCGGGATTTGAACCCGAACACTCACGCATGGTAAGCGAACTTGCTAACCACTTGACCACCAATTGATGTTCATCACTGAGCTCATTTAAGAGTAGTTTCAATTATTTTGGCGTCTCGCTTTACACACGTCGCGTAGCTCTTGCCTCACACAGGTGAGCGCGACGTGACACACCGTATCTGTACGACATATTTTTACATCCAATTCCCTCTATGAGTTTCCATCTCTCTAATAGTGTATTGGTTAGCGTGCTCGGCTTATATGTGAGAGGTCCAAGGTTTGATCCCGGGCAAATACTTTGTTATTGATTATTTATTTGCAATGTTCAATTTTAATTTAGAAATGGGAGGGTCGATCGGGATTTGAACCCGAGTACTCACGCATGGTAAGCGAACTCACTAACCACTTCGCCACCAATTTAAATTAATTGTTGATCTCATTGAATAGTGGGCACCGTATGTGTTGCCCATGCCGAGTTGAAAATTATTCACTATTTTTCGCTCACGTCGGGCTGAAAAGAATTAACCCTATTTCGCTCACGACGGGTTGAAAATAATTCACCCTATTTCGCTCACGACGGGCTGCAAATAATTCATCCTATTTGCTCATGACGTGCTGCAAATAATTCAATCTATTTTGCTCACGACGGGCTGAAAATAGTTCACTCTATTTCGCTCACGACGGGCTTTAAAGAATTCACCCTATTTCACTCACGACGGGCTGAAAATAATTCAATCTATTTCGCTCACGACGGGCGGAAAATAATTCACCCTACGTTGCTCACGCCGAACTTAAAATTATTCACCCTTTTCCGCTCACGACGGGCTGAAAAGAATTCACCCTTATTTTCTCACGACGGGCAGAAAATAATTCAACGAAAGTTAATCACGACGGGCTAAAAGTCACGTGGGATGATTAACTTTCTTGATTTGGCTCACGCTTAACAAGTAGCTACAAAGAATAGTTGTAAAAAAGTGAGAATGCGTTCGACGGGCGAAACGTGTTCAAGGTACAAAAAACCGAGAATACCTTCACTCGTGGTGAAGGAATTCGAGGGAATTTTTCGGGTCAAACATAAGGTATCAGACATTCAATGACAATGGTTTAACTGGCAAATGATTTGTCCACGGGCAGGAAATTTAAGCGCAGGCTCACGCTTAACGGGCAGGAAATTTTAAAATTCCTTCAGAATACGCTGGGTCATGAGTGGATATATGAGATATCTAATGGCAGTGGTTTAACTGGTAAATGCGTAACTGAGTTCGACGGGCGAAACGTTTTCAAGGTACCAAAAACCGAGGATACCTTCACCGCGACTCGAGCCCGCGGGGGTGGGGCCCCCGAAGGGGCACCCCTGCGGCCGCGTTAGCTCGTGGTGAAGGAATTCGAGGGAATTTTTCGGGTCAAACACAAGGTATCGGAGATTCAATGACATTGGTTTAACTGGCAAATGATTTGTCCACGGGCAGGAAATTAATTCTTTTAAACTGTTAAAAACGGGCTGGAAATTTTAAGTGTCCTACAGAACACGTTGGGTGAAACATAGCAACTAATTCGCTAACGTCGGGTGATGAATTATTCTACCAATTTATTGCAAATGCAACTGTTGACTATCGATGTTGCCTCATATATGTCGATGACTTCCTCCCAAGAAAATACACCAATACCTCTCAATAGCTATGTGGTTAGAGAACAGGACTCAAGATACGATGGGCTATTGTTCAAACCGGCAACGTGGAATGTATAGAAGGAAAAAGGAAATTATGAGGTATTCAGATTGAAAGCCAAGTAAATTATTTCAAAAACTTTGTCAATTTTTATTTTCACAATTTATGAGTATTGAACCTAAAGACATTATTATGCTATGCGAACACTCTAACCAATACACCACCAATCATATATTTCACTATTACCTCTCAAGTGGTTATTCGAATTTTATATGCGAAGCTGAGTTTTGTAAGTTTCAGTAAAATACAGGAGCAAATACTTACGGGCCAAAGAATTACGTCGTGCGATTAATATTTATTGGTATTTAGAGCAAATCCGAATTAACTTAAGTGGCTGATGACTTTTCCCCCTGTATAACTGATAATACAACTCAACAGCTCAGTGGTTAGAGCTATGGATCCAGGATACAACGGCCCGTTGTTCAAGCCCTCATCGAGATAAGTACGAGATACATGTGAGTCTAAGGGGAAGGGTTACATGAGGGAGGAGTGTGCAAGGAGGGGATGGTGAGGGGTGGGGAGATAGAGAGGGGGAGGATGGGAGTGGGGAGTAGGAGGGGAGAAAGTGGGAGGGGAGAAAGTGGGAGGGGAGGATGAGGAAAGATAGGAAGAAGGAAGGGGAGATAAGAGTAGGAAGTTCGACGGACCAAACGTGTACAAGGAACAAAAAACCGAGGATACACTCACCGCGACTCGAGCCCTTGAGCGTGGGGCCCCCGAAGTGGCACCCCCGTGGGCGCGAGAGCTCGCGGTGAAGAAATCCGAGGAAATTGTCAAATCCAATTCAACCAAACTCTGAAAAATACAAGTCCCAAAAAATTCCTAAATTCCACCGATACTTGGTTGCAACGAAAAAAAAACAAGTCCACAAAAAAAACCCAAAAGACTGACTGGCTCACGGTGGAAGATGTACAAGTCCATAAATGGATGAAAAAAAAAGTCCCGGACAGCAAGGAATTGGCCAGTGGGATTATACGAGTGGCGTTTTGCTCCATGTGTGCTGTGCTGTGCGCTTGGGTGATTGCGTCTAGCAAGGTGGTTCGCCGTCCTTGGACGGGCATCTGGTATACTAGTCTACTGCTCTTCTCTTCTGTATAGCCCGTGGTTCATCCCATTCAACCTTGACTTTGTCTGTGAAACTGTTTGTTTGTTGGTTTGTTTGTTTGTTATCACCAAGCATCCAACTTTGCTGTTTGTCTGTAGCGGCGAGACGCATCCAGGTGCGAAAGATTGGAGACGAGGCGCATACATCGTTAAAGGCGCTTCATCATCCCACACACACACTTTTCCGTCTCTCTCATTGCGCGTTGGTACCTCTTTGCATCTGTGCTTCACAGTGTGTGTGTGTGTATGTGTACACCACCCGGGATCGAACCAAGTGGGGGGTTGGGGGTTTGAGACATTTTTTTTTCCATTGCTAATTATCACACAATGTCCTCTATTAATTTGTATCGAGTGTTGGGTTTGAACCATGGCTTCGAATACTTGGTGGGTCCGATAGCGTTGCAACACGGTCCTCACCTCATACTCTAACCACTACACTATCAGAACTGATATTCATTCCAAGTTGAAACTCTACACAACTGCTGTCGTTGCGACTTTTGGTGCTTTTTAGTGCGCATCCACACACTACATCCATCCATCCCATGGGTTGCTACCGAACCTCATCGGCTCATGGTATAGTGGTTAAAGTGCTCGCTTAGCATGCGAGAGGTCCGAGGTTCGATCCCGGCTCAAGTCACCACTTTCGATTTTAATGAACTGAAAGTAATTATTGGAAATTAATGGTCGCTTATCTCGGGGATTGAACCCGAGTTCTCTGGCATGGTAAGCCAACGCTCTAACCACTGGACCACCAATTGATATCACATACTTACTTCAACTTCAAGTGGCTCGACACACACATGTCACACACAGCTATGCAGCTCACCGTGAGAGACGAGACGCATGCCATCGTCGACTCATGATTCTGCATATAAACCCTGCTATGCTGCTACATTCCATCACCTTATGTTATAGTGGTTAGCGTGCTCGCTTGCAATGCGAGAGGTCCAAGGTTCGATCCCGGATCAAGTCACATTCAATTTTATTGAACTGAAAGTAATAATTGGAAATTAATGGTCGCTTATCCCGGGGATTGAACCCGAGTCATCTGACATGGTTAGCGAACACTCTAACCACTGGACCACCAATTGATATGTGACTTTTACTTCAACTTCAAGTGACTCGGCACACACACACATGTCATCTATGCGGCTCGCCGTGAAAGACGAGACGCATGCCAACGTCGACTCACGATTCTGCATATAAACCCTGCTATGCTGCTACATTTCATCACCTCATGATATAGTGATTAGCGTACTCGCTTAGAATGCTAGAAGTCCGAGGTACGATCCCGGTTCAAGTGACAATTTTTGACGAATTTTGAAATTTGTAATTAATGGAAATCAATGGTCCATTTCCCGGGGTTTGAACCCGAGTACTCTGTCATGATTAGCGAATACTCTAACCACTGGACCACCATTTAATATCTGTTAGTTACTTCAACTTCAAGTAACTCGGCAGACACACAATGTCAGCTATGCGGCTCACCATGAGAGACGAGACCCATGCCATCGTCGACGCATGATTCTGCATATAAACCCTGCTTTGCTGCTACATTCCATCACCTTCTGGTATAGTGGTTAGCATGCTCGCTTGGAGTGCGAGAGGTCTGAGGTTCGATCCCGGATCAAGTCACATTCAATTTTATTGAACTGAAAGTAATTATTGGAAATTAATGGTCACTGATCCCGGGGATTGAACCCGAGTCCTCTTGCATGGTTAGAAAACACTCTAACCACTGGACCACCAATTGATATCTGGATGTTACTTCAACTTCAAGTGTCTCGGCACACACACACATGTCAGCTATGCGGCTTGCCGTGAGAGACGAGACGCATGCCATCGTCGACCCATGATTCAGCATATAAGCCCTGCTATGGTGCTGCATTCCATCAGCTCATGGTATAGTGGTTAGCGTGCTCGCTCAGCATTGGAGACGTCCGATGTTCGAACCTGGCTCAAGTCAAAATCAATTTTAGTGAAATGAAAGGAATTATTTGAAATTAATGGTCACTCATACCGGGAACTGAACCCGAATCCGGTGACATGGTTAGCGAACACTTTATAACCACAGGACCACCAATTAATATGTAATTGTTACTTAAACTTCAAGTAGTTTTGAACACACACATACATCAGCTATGTGGCTCGCCGTTAGAGACGAGACGCATTCCGTCGTCGACTCATTACTTTGATTTGGCTCACTCCGGGCATATAATAATAATGCACCCTATTTGTCTCACGACGGGCTGAAAGTAATTCACCCGATATATTGCTACTACCGGGCGATAAAGTATTCACCCAGTTTTGATAGCGCCTGACGGGCTCAAAGCTACATTGCTCACGCTAGGCTGAAAATAATCAATTGTATGCTGCTCACGCCGGACACGACATAATTCATCCTACGATGCTCACGACGGGCTGAAAATAATTCAACCTACATTGTTCACGCCGGACATAAAAACATTCATTGTATTTCGCTATCGGCGGGCTGAAATTTATTCACTCTATTTCGTCCACGGCGGGCTGACCATTATTCAATCTACGATGCTAATGACGGGCAAAAATAATTCATCCCACGTTGCTTACTACGGGATTAAACTAATACACTCTATTTCACTCACAAATAATTCACCCGATTTCACTCACAGCGGGCTGAAAATAATTCACTCTATTTCGCTAACGCCGGGCTTAGACTAATTCACTCTATTTCGCTCACGGCGGGCTGGAAATAATTCACCCCATTTCATTCACAGCGGGCTGAAAATAATTCACCCTATTTCACCCACGACGGGCTTAAAATAATTTAACGTACGTTGCTCACGCCGGGCTAAAATAATGCACCCTTTTTCGTTTATTTTCGCTGACCATGACAATATAGATGTATGCAGAATCAATTTGGCCACATCAAGACTTGCATTTAAGCACCGCTGTTGGTGTAGTGGTTATAGCATTGAATTGGTAACTCAAACGATGGTGGTTCAAGCCCACTCTCATCAAACAAATGTGTAATGAAGTAAATAGTCTTAATATCGATAAAGTCCAACTACGATATGATTTAAAAGCTTTTTCTCACGCTGGGTGATAACTATGACCATGTGTAAGTATGCGCTATCCAACTGGTCACGTCAGAACTTGACTAAGTACACCACGGTTGGTGTAGTGGTTATAGCAATGGATTGGTAATCAAAAGATTGTCGGTTCAAACCCGCTCTCGGCCAAAAACAATAAGTTGCCAAAGTATGTCATATAAATAAATCGCAAGTTGGGTATGAATAAAAATTTGACACTGTTACAGTTTTGTCCGCACATTAAACGACGATTTACAGCAACTCTTGCAACATTCATTCACAACTCCATGGCTCAGTGGTTAGAGTGACGGATTCAGGATTCAGCGGACCAGTGTTCAAATGACACTCAAGACAGAAACAAGTAAAATGAAGAATACACGGGCAGGTAATCAATAGGTAAGGTATAAATAGATGGGTAAAGTAAAGTGGGAACATATACAGTAAATATCAACAAATGTCAAGTGGAAGACATCCAAATTCTGAATAAAACACCAAGTCCACGATACCAAATCCCTAGAAAAATTATAAGTCCAAAAAAACTTAATAACCCCAACGGGCTTATAGAGAAAAACGACAGAGTCCTAACATGAAACCAAAATATCACGTAAAAAAGTACAAGTCCAAAATCACACCCAAAATACTCAAATACCCCAGTTGTGTCAAATCCAACACAACCAAACTCTGAAAAATATAAGTCCCAAAATAAATCCAAAACTCAACCGATACTTGGTTGCAACGAAAAAAACAAAGTCCAAAAAAAAACACCCAAAAACTGACTGGCTCACGGTGGAAGATGTAAAAGTCCATAAATGGATGAAAATATAAGTCCCGGGCAGTAAGGAATCGGGCAGTGGGATTATACGAGTGGCGTTTTGCTGCATGTGTGCTGTGCTGTGCGCTTGGGTGATTGCGTCTAGCAAGGTGGTTCGCCGTCCTTGGACGGGCATCTGGTATACTAGTCTTCTACTGCTCTATAAACCGCGGGCGTGGCTAAGTGACCTTGGCGTGTCTGTGGATCTGTCTGTTTGTTTGTTTGTTTGTTTGTTTGTCCCAACCGAGGTCCAGAGTCGTTTGTCTGTATCGGCGAGACGCAACCAGTGGCGAAAGTTTCGAATTGAGTAACCGAGGCGATTCACACGTCAGCATTCCTCACCGTTTGTCCGTTTGCGCGCGCCCTCCTCGCCACACACACACACACGGGCTTGAACCTTGTGCGTTTTTTTTTTTTTTTTTTTTTTTATTTTTGGGGACAGGGGGGGGAGAGGGGGGGGAGAGGGGGGTAGAATTTGTTAGTAGTCGGGTAGGGTTTTTTTTTCCATCGGTGATATGTCGATGTCCTCTATTAGATTCGAGTGTACTACTTGGGGTTTGAACCATGGTCGGAGAGGTGCTTCCGCCGCACATCCGATAAGGATGGCATTGTCGCACACACTCTAACCACTACACTATCAGAACTGATATTCATATCGAGTTGGAATTTGGACAGATGGTTGTTTGTTGTTGCCCTTCCAGTGTTTCGTGCGCGGCGCGCGCCGTTTGTCTTGGACATGAATTTTTACATCCAATTTCCTCTATTACATTCCAACTCTCTCATGGTGTATTGGTTAGCGCGCACTACCACCATGCGAGAGGTCCGAGGTTCGATCCCGGTACAAGGCACTGTTATGAATTGTTAACTTGTAATCTTCAATTTTCAACTTAGAAATTGGTGTCTATCGGGATTTGAACCTGAAAACTCACGCATGGTAAGCGAACTCGCTAACCACTTGACCACAAATTGATATTCAATGATGATTTCACGGAAGTGTGGTTTCAAACATCTCTGCATCTCGCGTTGCGAATGACACACAGGTGAGCGCGACGCGACGCACCGTGTCTCTACGACATATTTATAGATCCCGTTACTTACTATGAATTCCATATCTCTCTTGGTGTGTTGGTTAGCGTGCTCGACTAACATGCGAGAGGTCTGAGGTTCGATCCCGGATCCAGGTGCTGTTATTATTTATTAATTTGCAATGTTTAATTTGCAGAAATTGGTGTGTCTATCGGGATTTGAACCCGAATACTCACGCATGGTAAGCGAACATGCTAACCACTTGACCACCAATTGATGTTTTTTCTTTGATCTTACTGACAAGTTGTTTCAAACATATCTGCGTCTCGCGTCACGTCGCTCATGACGCACAGGTGAGCGCGACGCGATGCACCGTGTCTCTACGACATATTTATACATCCAATTCCCTTTATGGATTCAACCTCTCTAATGGTTTATTGGATAGCATACCCGGCTACGAAGTGATAGGTCCGAGGTTCGATCCCGAGTCCAGGCGCTGTTATTTGTTATTAATTTACAATGTTCAATTTTTTCAATTTATAAATGGGTGTCTATCGGGATTTGAACCTGAAAACTCACGCATAGTAAGCGAGCTCGCTAACCACTTGACCACCAATTGATGTTTTTCCTTTGATCTTATTGACAAGTTATTTCAAATATATCTGCGTCTTGCGTCAAGTCGCTGATGACGCACAGGTGAGCGCGAAGCAATGCACCGTGTCTCAACGACATATTTTTACATCTAATCTCCTCTATTGAACTCCATTTCTCTCATGGTATATTGGTTAGGGTTCACGGCTACGAAGCGGCAGGTCCGAGGTTCTATCCCGGGTCAAGGCACTGTTATGATTTGTTAATTTGTAAAGTTCAATTTTCAAATTAGAAATTTAAGTCTATTGGGATTTGAACCCGACTACTCACGCACGGTAAGCAACCTTGCTAACCACTTGACCACCAATTGATATCTACAACTGAGCTCATTTAAGAGTAGTTTCAAACATTTCGGCGTCTCGCGTTACACACGTCGCGTAGCTCTTGCCTCACACAGGTGAGCGCGAGGTGACGCACCGTATCTGTAAGACATATTTTTACATCCAATTTCCTCTGTTGACTTCCATCTCTCTCATGGTGTATTGCTTAGCATGCTCGACTAACTTGCGAGAGGTCTGAGGTTTGATCCCGGATCCAGGCGCCGTTATTATTTATTAATTTGCTATAATTTGCAGAAATTGGAGTGTCTATTGGGATTTGAACCCGAGTTCTCACGCATGGTAAGTGAACTCGCTAACCACTTGCCCACCAATTGATATTCAAGGATGATTTCATTGAAGTGTGGTTTCAAACATCTCTGCATCTCGCGTTGCGAATGACACACAGGTGAGCGCGACGCGATGCACCGTGTCTCTACGACATATTTATAGATCCCGTTACTTACGATGAATTCCATATCTCTCATAGTGTATTGGTTAGCAAACTCGGCTAACATGCTAGAGGTATGAGGTTCGATCCCGGATCCAGGCGCTGTCACTATTTATTAATTGGCAATGTTCTATTTGTAGAAATTGGAGTGACTATCGGGATTTGAACCCGAATACTCACGCATGGTAAGCGAACTTGCTAACCACTTGACCACCAATTGATATTCATCACTGAGCTCTTTTAAGAGTATTTTCAATTATTTTGGCGTCTCGCTTTACACACGTCGCGTAGCTCTTGCCTCACACAGGTGAGCGCGACGTGACACACCGTATCTGTACGACATATTTTTACACCCAATTCCCTCTATGAGTTTCCATCTCTCTAATAGTGTATTGGTTAGCGTGCTCGGCTAATGTGTGAGAGGTCCAAGGTTTGATCCCGGGCAAATGCTTTGTTATTGATTATTTATTTGCAATGTTCAATTTTTAATTTAGAAATGGGAGGGTCGATCGGGATTTGAACCCGAGTACTCACGCATGGTAAGCGAACTCACTAACCACTTCGCCACCAATTTAAATTAAATGTTGATCTCATTGAAGAGTGGGCACCGTATAGTGGTTGCCCATGCCGAGTTGAAAATTATTCACTATTTTTCGCTCACGTCGGGCTGAAAAGAATTAACCCTATTTCGCTCACGACGGGTTGAAAATAATTCACCCTATTTCGCTCACGACGGGCTGCAAATAATTCACCCTATTTGCTCATGACGTGCTGCAAATAATTCAATCTATTTTGCTCACGACGGGCTGAAAATAATTCACTCTATTTCGCTCACGACGGGCTTTAAAGAATTCACCCTATTTCACTCACGACGGGCTGAAAATAATTCAATCTATTTCGCTCACGACGGGCGGAAAATAATTCACCCTACGTTGCTCACGCCGAACTTAAAATTATTCACCCTTTTCCGCTCACGACGGGCTGAAAAGAATTCACCCTTATTTTCTCACGACGGGCAGAAAATAATTCAACGAAAGTTAATCACGACGGGCTAAAAGTCACGTGGGATGATTAACTTTCTTGATTTGGCTCACGCTTAACAAGTAGCTACAAAGAATAGTTGTAAAAAAGTGAGAATGCGTTCGACGGGCGAAACGTGTTCAAGGTACAAAAAACCGAAAATACTTTCACTCGTGGTGAAGGAATTCGAGGGAATTTTTCGGGTCAAACATAAGGCATCAGACATTCAATGACAATGGTTTAACTGGCAAATGATTTGTCCACGGGCAGGAAATTTTAGCGCAGGCTCACGCTTAACGGGCAGGAAATTTTAAAATTTCTTCAGAATACGCTTGGTCATGAGTGGATACATGAGATATCTAATGGCAGTGGTTTAACTGGTAAATGCGTAACTGAGTTCGACGGGCGAAACGTTTTCAAGGTACCAAAAACCGAGGATACCTTCACCGCGACTCGAACCCGCGGGGTTGGGGCCCCCGAAGGGGCACCCCCGCGGCCGCGAGAGCTCGTGGTGAAGGAATACGAGGGAATTTTTCGGGTCAAACACAAGGTATCGGAGATTCAATGACATTGGTTTAACTGGCAAATGATTTGTCCACGGGCAGGAAATTAATTCTTTTAAACTGTTAAAAACGGGCTGGAAATTTTAAGTGTCCTATAGAACACGTTGGGTGAAACATAGCAACTAATTCGCTAACGTCGGGTGATGAATTATTCTACCAATTTATTGCAAATGCAACTGTTCACTATCGATGTTGCCTCATATATGTCGATGACTTCCTCCCAAGAAAATACACCAATACCTCTCAATAGCTATGTGGTTAGAGAACAGGAATCAAGATAGGCAAATGATTTGTCCACGGGCAGGAAATTAAATCTTTTAAACTGTTAAAAACGGGCTGGAAATTTTAAGTGTCCTATAGAACACGTTGGGTGAAACATAACAACTAATTCGCTAACGTCGGGTGATGAATTATTCTACCAATTTATTGCAAATGCAACTGTTCACTATCGATGTTGCCTCATATATGTCGATGACTTCCTCCCAAGAAAATACACCAATACCTCTCAATAGCTATGTGGTTAGGGAACAGAAATCAAGATACGATGGGCTATTGTTCAAACCGGCAACGAGTAATGTATAGACGGAAAGAGGAAATTATGAGGTATTCAGATTGAAAGCCAAGTAAATTATTTCAAACACTTTGTCAATTTTTATTTTCACAATTTATGAGTATTGAACCTAAAGACATTAATATGCTATGCGAACACTCTAACCAATACACCACCAATCATATATTTTACTATTACCTCTCAAGTGGTTATTCGAATTTTATATGCGAAGCTGAGTTTTATAAGTTTCAGTAAAATACAGGAGCAAATACTTACGGGCCAAAGAATTACGTCGTGCGATTAATATTTATTGGTATTTAGAGCAAATCCGAATTGACTTAAGTGGCTGATGACTTTTCCCCCTGTTTCAGTGATAATACAACTCAACAGCTCAGTGGTTAGAGCATTGGATCCAGGATACAACGGCCCGTTGTTCAAGCCCTCATCGAGATAAGTACGAGATACATGTGAGTCTAAGGGGAAGAGATACATGAGGGAGGAGTGTGCAAGGAGGGGATGGTGAGGGGTGGGGAGATAGAGAGGGGGACGATGGGAGTGGGGAGTAGGAGGGGAGAAATTGGGAGGGGAGAAATTGGGAGGGGAAAAAGTGGGAGGGGAGAATGAGGAAAGATAGGAAGAAGGAGGGGAGGATAAGAGTGGGGAGTTCGACGGGCCAAACGTGTACAAGATACAAAAAACCGAAGATACCTTGACCTCGCGGGCGGTGAAGGAATCCGAGAAAATGTGTCGAATCCAATACAACCAAACTCTGAAAAAACAAGTCCCCAAATAAAACCAAAACTCAACCGATACTTGGTTGCAACGAAAAAAAAAACAAGTCCACAAAAAGAACCCAAAAGACCGAATGGCTCACGGTGGAAGATGTACAAGTCCATAAATGGATGAAAAAAAAAGTCCCGGACAGCAAGGAATTGGCCAGTGGGATTATACGAGTGGCGTTTTGGTCCATGTATACTGTGCGCTTAGGTGATTATGTCTAGCCGCCTGGTTCGCCGTCCTTGGACGGGCCTAGGTATACTAGTCTACTGCTCTTTCTTCTATCTACTGCTTCTTCTACTGCTCTTTCTTCTTCTTTCTTCTATTCTACTGCTCTATAAACCGCGGGCGTGGGTAGGTGACCTTGGGTTGTCTGTGGATCTGTCTGTTTGTTTGTTTGTTTGTTTGTTTGTCCCAACCGAGGTCCAGAGTCGTTTGTCTGTATCGGCGAGACGCAACCAGTGGCGAAAGTTTCGAATTGAGTAAGCGAGGCGATACACACGTCAGCATTCCTCACCGTTTGTCCGTTTGCGCGCGCCCTTCTCGCCACACACACACACACGGGCTCGAACCGTGTGCGTTTTTTTTTTTTTTTTTTTTTTTTTATTGGGACAGGGGGGGGGGGGGAGAGGGGGGTAGAATTAGTTAGTAGTCGGGTAGGGGTTTTTTTTTCCATCGGTTATATGTCGATGTCCTCTATTAGATTCGAGTGTACTACTTGGGGTTTGAACCATGGTCGGAGAGGTGCTTCCGCCGCACATCCGATAAGGATGGCATTGTCGCACACACTCTAACCACTACACTATCAGAACTGATATTCAAATCGAGTTGGAATTTGGACAGATGGTTGTTTGTTGTTGTTGCGCTTCCCGTGTTTCGTGCGCGGCGCGCGCCGTTTGTCTTGGACATACATTTTTAAATCCAATTTCCTCTATTGCATTCCAACTCTCTCATGGTGTATTGGTTAGCGTGCGCGGCTATCATGCGAGAGGTGTGTGGTTCGATCCCGGGTCAGGGCGCTGTTACGAATTGTTAATTTACAATGTACCATTTTTTCAATTTAGAAATTGGTGTTTATCGGGATTTGAACCTGAAAACTCACGCATGGTAAGCGAACTCGCTAACCACTTGACCACCAATTGATGTTTAACTTTGATATTAATGACAAGTTATTTCAAACATTTCTGCGTCTCGCGTCACGTCGCTCATGACGCAAAGGTGAGCGCTACGCGACGCACCGTGTCTCTAAGACATATTTTTATATCCAATTCCCTTTATAGACTTCATCGTTTTAATCGTGTATTGGATAGCGTGCTCGACTACCATGCGAGAGGTCTGAGGTTCGATCCCTGATCCAGGTGCTGTTATTATTTATTAATTTGCAATGTTCAATTTGCAGAAATTGGTGTGTCTATCGGGATTTGAACCCGAATACTCACGCATGGTAAGCGAACATGCTAACCACTTGACCACCAATTGATGTTTTTTCTTTGATCTTACTGACAAGTTGTTTCAAACATATCTGCGTCTCGCGTCACGTCGCTCATGACGCATAGGTGAGCGCGACGCGATGCACCGTGTCTCTTCTCTACGACATATTTATAGATCCAATTCCCTTTATGGATTCAATCTCTCTAATGGTATTTTGGATAGCATGCCCGGCTACGAAGCGATAGGTCCGAGGTTCGATCCCGAGTCCAGGCGCTGTTATTTGTTATTAATTTACAATATTCAATTTTTCAATTTATAAATGGGTGTCTATCGGGATTTGAACCTGGAAACTCACGCATGGTAAGCGAACTTGCTAACCACTTTACCACCAATTTGTGTTTTTCTTTTGATCTTATTGACAAGTTATTTCAAACATATCTGCGTCTCGCGTCAAGTCGCTGATTACGCACAGGTGAGCGCGAAGCAATGCACCGTGTCTCTACGACACATTTTTACATCTAATTTCCTCTATTGAATTCCATCTCTCTCATGGTATATTTGTTAGCGTTCACGGCTACGAAGCGACAGCTCCGAGGTTCGATCCCTGGTCAAAGCATTGTTATGAATTGTTTATTTATAAAGTTCAATTTTCAATTTAGAAATTAGGGTCTATCGGGATTTGAACCCGAATATTCACGCATGGTAAGCGAACTTGCTAACCACTTGGCCACCAATTGATATTCAAAACTGAGCTCATTTAAGAGTATTTTCAATTATTTGGTCGCGTAGCTCTTGCCTCACACAGGTGAGCGCGACGTGACGCACCGTATCTGTACGACATATTTTTACATCCAATTCCCTCTATCAAATTCCATCTCTCTCATGGTTTATTGGTTAGCATATTCTTTTACAGTGCGTCAGGTTCGAGTTTCGAGGTTCGATCCCGGGCAATATGTTGTATTATACGAATTATCAATTTTCAATTATCAATTTAGAAATTGATGTCTACCGGGAATTGAACCCGAGTACTTAAACATGGTAAGCGAACTCTCTAACCCCATGACCACCAATTGATATAGAAGTTTCATCTCATTGAATAGTGGTCAGTCTATGTTGCTCACGCTGAGCTGAAAATTATTCACCCTATTTTGCTCACGACGGGCTGAAAATAATTCGCCCTATTTCTCTCACGACGGGCTGCAAATAATTCACCCTATTTGCTCATGACGGGCTGCAAGTAATTCACTCTATTTCGCTCACGACGGGCTGAAAATTATTCAATCTATTTCGCTCACGCCGAACTTAAAATTATTCACCCTTTTCCGCTCACGACGGGCTGAAAAGAATTCACCCTTATTTTCTCACGACGGGCTGAAAATTTCAACGAAAGTTAATCACGACGGGCTAAAAGTCCCGTGGGATGATTAACTATCCTGATTTGGCTCACGCTTAACAAGTAGCTACAAAGAATAGTTGTAAAAAAGTGAGAATGCGTTCGACGGGCGAAACGTGTTCAAGGTACAATAAACCGAGGATACCTTCACCGCGACTCGAGCCCGCGGGGGTGGGGCCCCCGAAGGGGCACCCCCGCGGCCGCGAGAGCTCGTGGTGAAGGAATTCGAGGGAATTTTTGGGTCAAACATAAGGTATCAGACATTCAATGACAATGGTTTAACTGGCAAATGATTTGTCCACGGGCAGGAAATTTAAGCGCAGGCTCACGCTTAACGGGCAGGAAATTTTAAAATTCCTTCAGAAAACGCTAGGTCATGAGTGGATATATGAGATATCTAATGGCAGTGGTTTAACTGGTAAATGCGTAACTGAGTTCGACGGGCGAAACGTTTTCAAGGTACCAAAAACCGAGGATACCTTCACCGCGACTCAAGCCCGCGGGGGTGGGGCCCCCGAAGGGGCACCCCCGCAGCCGCGAGAGCTCGTGGTGAAGGAATTCGAGGGAATTTTTCGGGTCAAACACAAGGTATCGGAGATTCAATGACATTGGTTTAACTGGCAAATGATTTGTCCACGGGCAGCAAATTAATTCTTTTAAACTGTTAAAAACGGGCTGGAAATTTTAAGTGTCCTACAGAACACGTTGGGTGAAACATAGCAACTAATTCGCTAACGTCGGGTGATGAATTATTCTACCAATTTATTGCAAATGCAACTGTTGACTATCGATGTTGCCTCATATATGTCGATGACTTCCTCCCAAGAAAATATACCAATACCTCTCAATAGCTATGTGGTTAGAGAACAGGACTCAAGATACGATGGGCAATTGTTCAAACCGGCAACGTGGAATGTATAGAAGGAAAAAGGAAATTATGAGGTATTCAGATTGAAAGCCAAGTAAATTATTTCAAACACTTTGTCAATTTTTATTTTCACAATTTATGAGTATTGAACCTAAAGACATTATTATGCTATGCGAACACTCTAACCAATACACCACCAATCATATATTTTACTTTTACCTCTCAAGTGGTTATTCGAATTTTATATGCGAAGCTGAGTTTTGTAAGTTTCAGTAAAATACAGGAGCAAATACTTACGGGCCAAAGAATTACGTCGTGCGATTAATATTTATTGGTATTTAGAGCAAATCCGAATCAACTTAAGTGGCTGATGACTTTTCCCCCTGTTTAACTGATAATACAACTCAACAGCTCAGTGGTTAGAGCTCTGGATCCAGGATACAACGGCTCGTTGTTCAAGCCCTCATCGAGATAAGTACGAGATACATGTGAGTCTAAGGGGAAGGGTTACATGAGGGAGGAGTGTGCAAGGAGGGGATGGTGAGGGGTGGGGAGATAGAGAGGGGGAGGATGGGAGTGGGGAGTAGGAGGGGAGAAAGTAGGAGGGGAGAAAGTGGGACGGGAGAAAGTGGGAGGGGAGGATGAGGAAAGATAGGAAGAAGCAGGGGGAGATAAGAGTAGGAAGTTCGACGTGCCAAACGTGTACAAGGAACAAAAAACCGAAGATACCCTCACCGCGACTCGAGCCCTTGAGCGTGGGGCCCCCGAAGTGGTACCCCCGTGGGCGCGAGAGCTCGCGGTGAAGAAGTCCGAGGAAATTGTTAAATCCAATTCAACCAAACTCTGAAAAATACAAGTCCCAAAAAATTCCTAAATTCCACCGATACTTGGTTGCAACGAAAAAAAAACAAGTCCACAAAAAACACCCAAAAGACCGACTGGCTCACGGTGGAAGATGTAAAAGTCCATAAATGGATGAAAAAACAAGTCCCGGGCAGTAAGGAATTGTGCAGTGGGATTATACGAGTGGCGTTTTGCTGCATGTGTGCTGTGCTGTGCGCTTGGGTGATTGCGTCTAGCAAGGTGGTTCGCCGTCCTTGGACGGGCATCTGGTATACTAGTTATTGGAAATTAATGGTCGCTTATCTCGGGGATTGAACCCGAGTTCTCTGGCATGGTAAGCTAACACTCTAACCACTGGACCACCAATTGATATCTGATAGTAACTTCAACTTCGAGTGACTCGGCACACACACACATGTCATCTATGCGGTCGCCGTGAAAGACGAGACGCATGCCATCGTTGACTCATGATTCTGCATATAAACCCTGCCATCGTGCTATATTCCATCAGTTCATGGTATAGTGGTTATCGTGCTCGCTTAGCATGCGAGAGGTCCGAGGTTCGAACCCGGTCATACTCAATTTTAATGAACTGAAAGTAATTATTGGAAATTAATGTTCACTTATCCCGGGGTTCGAACCCGAGTCCTCTGTCATGGTTAGCGAACACTCTAACCACTGGACCACCAATTAATATCTCATGTTTACTTCAACTTCAAGTGGCTCGAAGCACACATGTCACACACAGCTATGCAGCTCGCCGTGAGAGACGAGACGCATGCCATCGTCGACTCTTGATTCTGCATATAACCCTTGCTATACTTCTACTTTCCATCAGCTCATGGTATAGTGGTTAGCGTGTTCGCTTAGAATGCGAGAGGTCCGAGGTTCGATCCCGGCTCAAGTCATCACATTCGATTTTAATGAACTGAAAGTAATTATTTGAAATTAGTGGTCGCTTATCTCGGGGATTGAACCCGAGTCCTCTGTCATGGTTAGCGAACACTCTAACCACTGGACCACCAATTGATATCTGATTGTTACTTCAACTTCAAGTGACTCGGCCCACACACACATGTCATCTATGATCATCACCTTGAAAGACGAGATCTCCGTGAAAGACGAGACGCATGCCATCGTCGACGAATGATTCTGCATATAAACCCTGCTTTGCTACAACATTCCATCATCTTATGGTGTAGTGGTTAGCGTGCTCGCTTGGAATGCGAGAGGTCCGAGGTTCGATCCCGGCTCAAGTCATAAGTTTCAATTTTAATGAACGAAAAGTAATTATTGGAAATTAATGGTCGCTTAACTCGCGGATGGATTCCGAGTTCTCTGGCATGGTAAGCGAACGCTCTAACCACTGGACCACCAATTGATATCATATGTTTACTTCAACTTCAAGTGGCTCGACACACACATGTCACACACAACTATGCGGCTCACCGTGAGAGACGAGACGCATGCCATCGTCGACTCTTGAATCTGCATATAGACCATGCGATGCTGATATATTCCATCAGCTCATGGTACAGTGGTTAGCGTGCTCGCTTAGCATGCGAGAGGTCCGAGGTTCGATCCCGGCTCAAGTCATCACTTTCGATTTTAATGAACGAAAAGTAATTATTGGAAATTAATGGTCGCTTATCTCGGGGATTGAAACCGAGTTCTCTGGCATGGTAGGCGAACGCTCTAACCACTGGACCACCAATTGATATTATATGCTTACTTCAACTTCAAGTGTATCGGCACACACACACATGTCAGCTATGCGGCTTGCCGTGAGAGACGAGACGCATGCCATCGTCGACCCATGATTCAGCATATAAGCCCTGCTATGGTGCTGCATTCCATAAGCTCATGGTATAGTGGTTAGCGTGCTCGCTCAGCATTGGAGACGTCCGATGTTCGAACCTGGCTCAAGTCAAAATCAATTTTAGTGAAATGAAAGGAATTATTTGAAATTAATGGTCACTCATACCGGGAACTGAACCCGAATCCTGTGACATGCTTAGCGAACACTTTATAACCACAGGACCACCAATTGATATGTAATTGTTACTTAAACTTCAAGTAGTTTTGAACACACACATACATCAGCTATGTGGCTCGCCATGAGAGACGAGAAGCATTCCGTCGTCGACTCATTATTTTGATTTTGCTCACGCTGGACAGATAATAATAATGCACCCTATTTGTCTCACGACGGGCTGAAAGTAATTCACCCGATATATTGCTACTACCGTGCGATAAATTATTCACCCAGTTTTGCTAGCGCCGGACGGGCTTAAAGCTACATTGCTCACGCCAGGCTGAAAATAATCAATTCTATGCTGCTCACGCCGGACACGACATAATTCATCCTACGATGCTCACGACGGGCTGACAATAATTCACCCTACATTGTTCACGCCGGACATAAAAACATTCATTGTATTTCGCTATCGGCGGGCTGAAATTTATTCACTCTATTTCGTCCACGGCGGGCTGACCATTATTCACTCTACGATGCTAACGACGGGCAAAAATAATTCATCCCACGTTGCTTACTACGGGATTAAACTAATACACTCTATTTCACTCACACCGGGCGCATAATAATTAACCCTATTTCGCTCAGGGCGGGCTGAAAATAATTCACCCTATATTGCTTACTCTGGGATTAAAATAATTCATCTCACATTAATCATGGCGAACTGAAAACAATTCACTCTATTTCACTCGCGGCGGGTTGAAAATATTTCACTCTATTTCCCTTTTACTGGCTTAAAATTAGTCAACCTAGGTTGATCACGCCGGGCTGGAAATATTTCGCCGTGTGTTGCTCTTGACGGGCTGAAAAAAATTCCCCTTACATTGATTATGACGGGCTGAAAATATTAAACCCTTTGCTGCTCACACCGGGCTGAAAAATATTCACCCTATTTCACTTTCGACGGTCTGAAAAGAATTCACCCTATTTCACTCACAGCGGGCTGAAAGTAATTCACTCTATTTCGCTAACGCCGGGCTTAAACTAATTCAATATATTTCGCTCACGACGCGCTGGAAATAATTCAACCTATTTCACTCACAGCGGGTTGAAAATAATTATCCCTATTTCACCCACGACGGGCTTAAAATAATTTACCGTACCTTGCTCACGCCGGGCTTAAAATAATGCACCCTTCTTCGCTTATTTTCGTTGAATATGACAATATAGATGTATGAACTATCCATTTGTTCACATCGAGACGTGAAATGAAATACCGCTGTTGGTGTAGTGGTTATAGCATTGGATAGGCAACTCAAAGAATGGTGTTTCAAACCCACTCTCGACAAAAAACTGTGTAATGAAGCATATTGTCTCAATATCGATGAAGTCCAACTCCGATGTAATTTAAACGCTTTTGCTCACGCTGGGTTATAACTATGACAATGTGTAAGTATGCGCTATCCACATGGTCGCGTCGGAACTTGGTTACATACACCGCTGATGGTGTAGTGGTTATAGCAATGGATAGGTAATCCAAAGGTTGTCGGTTCAAACCCGCTCTCGGCCAAAAACAATAAGTTGCCAAAATATGTCATAAATAAATCGCAAGTTGGGTATGAATAAAGATTTGACACTGTTACAGTTTTGTCCGCACATTAAACGACGATTTATAGCAACTCTTGCAACATTCATTCACAACTCCATGGCTCAGTGGTTAGAGTGACGGATTCAGGATTCAGCGGACCAATGTTCAAATGACACTCAAGACAGTAACAAGTAAAATGAAGAATACACGGGCAATCAATATGTAAGGGATAAATAGATGGGTAAAGTAAAGTGGGAACAATTACAGTAAATATCAATAAATGTCAAGTGGAACACATCCAAATTCTGAATAAAACACAAGACCCCGGTACCAAATCCCTAGAAAAATTACAAGTCCAAAAAACCCTAATAACCACAACGGGCTTACAGAGAAAAACGACAGAGTCCTAAAATGAAACCAAAATATCACGTAAAAAAGTACAAGTCCAAAATCACACCCAAAATACCCAAATACCCCAGTTGTGTCAAATCCAACACAACCAAACTCTGAAAAATATATTGCAACGAAAAAAACTAAGTAAAAAAAAAACACCCAAAAGACCGACTGGCTCACGGTGGAAGATGTAAAAGTCCATAAATGGATGAAAAAACAAGTCCCGGGCAGTAAGGAATTGTGCAGTGGGATTATACGAGTGGCGTTTTGCTGCATGTGTGCTGTGCTGTGCGCTTGGGTGATTGCGTCTAGCAAGGTGGTTCGCCGTCCTTGGACGGGCATCTGGTATACTAGTCGACTGCTTCGACTGCTCTATAAACCGCGGGCGTGGGTAAGTGACCTTGGGTTGTCTGTGGATCTGTCTGTTTGTTTGTTTGTTTGTTTGTTTGTCCCCACCAAGGCCCAGAGTGGTTTGTCTGTAGCGGCGAGACGCAACCAGTGGCGAAAGTTTCGAATTGAGTAACCGAGGCGATTCACACGTCAGCATTCCTCACCGTTTGTCCGTTTGCGCGCGCCCTCCTCGCCACACACACACACACGGGCTTGAACCTTGTGCGTTTTTTTTTTTTTTTTTTTTTTTATTTTTGGGGACAGGGGGGGGAGAGGGGGGGGGAGAGGGGGGTAGAATTTGTTAGTAGTCGGGTAGGGTTTTTTTTTCCATCGGTGATATGTCGATGTCCTCTATTAGATTCGAGTGTACTACTTGGGGTTTGAACCATGGTCTGAGAGGTGCTTCCGCCGCACATCCGATAAGGATGGCATTGTCGCACACACTCTAACCACTACACTATCAGAACTGATATTCATATCGAGTTGGAATTTGGACAGATGGTTGTTTGTTGTTGCCCTTCCAGTGTTTCGTGCGCGGCGCGCGCCGTTTGTCTTGGACATGAATTTTTACATCCAATTTCCTCTATTACATTCCAACTCTCTCATGGTGTATTGGTTAGCGCGCACTACCACCATGCGAGAGGTCCGAGGTTCGATCCCGGTACAAGGCACTGTTATGAATTGTTAACTTGTAATCTTCAATTTTCAACTTAGAAATTGGTGTCTATCGGGATTTGAACCTGAAAACTCACGCATGGTAAGCGAACTCGCTAACCACTTGACCACAAATTGATATTCAATGATGATTTCACGGAAGTGTGGTTTCAAACATCTCTGCATCTCGCGTTGCGAATGACACACAGGTGAGCGCGACGCGACGCACCGTGTCTCTACGACATATTTATAGATCCCGTTACTTACTATGAATTCCATATCTCTCTTGGTGTGTTGGTTAGCGTGCTCGACTAACATGCGAGAGGTCTGAGGTTCGATCCCGGATCCAGGTGCTGTTATTATTTATTAATTTGCAATGTTTAATTTGCAGAAATTGGTGTGTCTATCGGGATTTGAACCCGAATACTCACGCATGGTAAGCGAACATGCTAACCACTTGACCACCAATTGATGTTTTTTCTTTGATCTTACTGACAAGTTGTTTCAAACATATCTGCGTCTCGCGTCACGTCGCTCATGACGCACAGGTGAGCGCGACGCGATGCACCGTGTCTCTACGACATATTTATACATCCAATTCCCTTTATGGATTCAACCTCTCTAATGGTTTATTGGATAGCATACCCGGCTACGAAGTGATAGGTCCGAGGTTCGATCCCGAGTCCAGGCGCTGTTATTTGTTATTAATTTACAATGTTCAATTTTTTCAATTTATAAATGGGTGTCTATCGGGATTTGAACCTGAAAACTCACGCATAGTAAGCGAGCTCGCTAACCACTTGACCACCAATTGATGTTTTTCCTTTGATCTTATTGACAAGTTATTTCAAATATATCTGCGTCTTGCGTCAAGTCGCTGATGACGCACAGGTGAGCGCGAAGCAATGCACCGTGTCTCAACGACATATTTTTACATCTAATCTCCTCTATTGAACTCCATTTCTCTCATGGTATATTGGTTAGGGTTCACGGCTACGAAGCGGCAGGTCCGAGGTTCTATCCCGGGTCAAGGCACTGTTATGATTTGTTAATTTGTAAAGTTCAATTTTCAAATTAGAAATTTAAGTCTATTGGGATTTGAACCCGACTACTCACGCACGGTAAGCAACCTTGCTAACCACTTGACCACCAATTGATATCTACAACTGAGCTCATTTAAGAGTAGTTTCAAACATTTCGGCGTCTCGCGTTACACACGTCGCGTAGCTCTTGCCTCACACAGGTGAGCGCGAGGTGACGCACCGTATCTGTAAGACATATTTTTACATCCAATTTCCTCTGTTGACTTCCATCTCTCTCATGGTGTATTGCTTAGCATGCTCGACTAACTTGCGAGAGGTCTGAGGTTTGATCCCGGATCCAGGCGCCGTTATTATTTATTAATTTGCTATAATTTGCAGAAATTGGAGTGTCTATTGGGATTTGAACCCGAGTTCTCACGCATGGTAAGTGAACTCGCTAACCACTTGCCCACCAATTGATATTCAAGGATGATTTCATTGAAGTGTGGTTTCAAACATCTCTGCATCTCGCGTTGCGAATGACACACAGGTGAGCGCGACGCGATGCACCGTGTCTCTACGACATATTTATAGATCCCGTTACTTACGATGAATTCCATATCTCTCATAGTGTATTGGTTAGCAAACTCGGCTAACATGCTAGAGGTATGAGGTTCGATCCCGGATCCAGGCGCTGTCACTATTTATTAATTGGCAATGTTCTATTTGTAGAAATTGGAGTGACTATCGGGATTTGAACCCGAATACTCACGCATGGTAAGCGAACTTGCTAACCACTTGACCACCAATTGATATTCATCACTGAGCTCATTTAAGAGTATTTTCAATTATTTTGGCGTCTCGCTTTACACACGTCGCGTAGCTCTTGCCTCACACAGGTGAGCGCGACGTGACACACCGTATCTGTACGACATATTTTTACACCCAATTCCCTCTATGAGTTTCCATCTCTCTAATAGTGTATTGGTTAGCGTGCTCGGCTAATGTGTGAGAGGTCCAAGGTTTGATCCCGGGCAAATGCTTTGTTATTGATTATTTATTTGCAATGTTCAATTTTTAATTTAGAAATGGGAGGGTCGATCGGGATTTGAACCCGAGTACTCACGCATGGTAAGCGAACTCACTAACCACTTCGCCACCAATTTAAATTAAATGTTGATCTCATTGAAGAGTGGGCACCGTATAGTGGTTGCCCATGCCGAGTTGAAAATTATTCACTATTTTTCGCTCACGTCGGGCTGAAAAGAATTAACCCTATTTCGCTCACGACGGGTTGAAAATAATTCACCCTATTTCGCTCACGACGGGCTGCAAATAATTCACCCTATTTGCTCATGACGTGCTGCAAATAATTCAATCTATTTTGCTCACGACGGGCTGAAAATAATTCACTCTATTTCGCTCACGACGGGCTTTAAAGAATTCACCCTATTTCACTCACGACGGGCTGAAAATAATTCAATCTATTTCGCTCACGACGGGCGGAAAATAATTCACCCTACGTTGCTCACGCCGAACTTAAAATTATTCACCCTTTTCCGCTCACGACGGGCTGAAAAGAATTCACCCTTATTTTCTCACGACGGGCAGAAAATAATTCAACGAAAGTTAATCACGACGGGCTAAAAGTCACGTGGGATGATTAACTTTCTTGATTTGGCTCACGCTTAACAAGTAGCTACAAAGAATAGTTGTAAAAAAGTGAGAATGCGTTCGACGGGCGAAACGTGTTCAAGGTACAAAAAACCGAAAATACTTTCACTCGTGGTGAAGGAATTCGAGGGAATTTTTCGGGTCAAACATAAGGCATCAGACATTCAATGACAATGGTTTAACTGGCAAATGATTTGTCCACGGGCAGGAAATTTTAGCGCAGGCTCACGCTTAACGGGCAGGAAATTTTAAAATTTCTTCAGAATACGCTTGGTCATGAGTGGATACATGAGATATCTAATGGCAGTGGTTTAACTGGTAAATGCGTAACTGAGTTCGACGGGCGAAACGTTTTCAAGGTACCAAAAACCGAGGATACCTTCACCGCGACTCGAACCCGCGGGGTTGGGGCCCCCGAAGGGGCACCCCCGCGGCCGCGAGAGCTCGTGGTGAAGGAATACGAGGGAATTTTTCGGGTCAAACACAAGGTATCGGAGATTCAATGACATTGGTTTAACTGGCAAATGATTTGTCCACGGGCAGGAAATTAATTCTTTTAAACTGTTAAAAACGGGCTGGAAATTTTAAGTGTCCTATAGAACACGTTGGGTGAAACATAGCAACTAATTCGCTAACGTCGGGTGATGAATTATTCTACCAATTTATTGCAAATGCAACTGTTCACTATCGATGTTGCCTCATATATGTCGATGACTTCCTCCCAAGAAAATACACCAATACCTCTCAATAGCTATGTGGTTAGAGAACAGGAATCAAGATAGGCAAATGATTTGTCCACGGGCAGGAAATTAAATCTTTTAAACTGTTAAAAACGGGCTGGAAATTTTAAGTGTCCTATAGAACACGTTGGGTGAAACATAACAACTAATTCGCTAACGTCGGGTGATGAATTATTCTACCAATTTATTGCAAATGCAACTGTTCACTATCGATGTTGCCTCATATATGTCGATGACTTCCTCCCAAGAAAATACACCAATACCTCTCAATAGCTATGTGGTTAGGGAACAGAAATCAAGATACGATGGGCTATTGTTCAAACCGGCAACGAGTAATGTATAGACGGAAAGAGGAAATTATGAGGTATTCAGATTGAAAGCCAAGTAAATTATTTCAAACACTTTGTCAATTTTTATTTTCACAATTTATGAGTATTGAACCTAAAGACATTAATATGCTATGCGAACACTCTAACCAATACACCACCAATCATATATTTTACTATTACCTCTCAAGTGGTTATTCGAATTTTATATGCGAAGCTGAGTTTTATAAGTTTCAGTAAAATACAGGAGCAAATACTTACGGGCCAAAGAATTACGTCGTGCGATTAATATTTATTGGTATTTAGAGCAAATCCGAATTGACTTAAGTGGCTGATGACTTTTCCCCCTGTATAACTGATAATACAACTCAACAGCTCAGTGGTTAGAGCTATGGATCCAGGATACAACGGCCCGTTGTTCAAGCCCTCATCGAGATAAGTACGAGATACATGTGAGTCTAAGGGGAAGGGTTACATGAGGGAGGAGTGTGCAAGGAGGGGATGGTGAGGGGTGGGGAGATAGAGAGGGGGAGGATGGGAGTGGGGAGTAGGAGGGGAGAAAGTGGGAGGGGAGAAATTGGGAGGGGAAAAAGTGGGAGGGGAGAATGAGGAAAGATAGGAAGAAGGAGGGGAGGATAAGAGTGGGGAGTTCGACGGGCCAAACGTGTACAAGATACAAAAAACCGAAGATACCTTGACCTCGCGGGCGGTGAAGGAATCCGAGAAAATGTGTCGAATCCAATACAACCAAACTCTGAAAAAACAAGTCCCCAAATAAAACCAAAACTCAACCGATACTTGGTTGCAACGAAAAAAAAAACAAGTCCACAAAAAGAACCCAAAAGACCGAATGGCTCACGGTGGAAGATGTACAAGTCCATAAATGGATGAAAAAAAAAGTCCCGGACAGCAAGGAATTGGCCAGTGGGATTATACGAGTGGCGTTTTGGTCCATGTATACTGTGCGCTTAGGTGATTATGTCTAGCCGCCTGGTTCGCCGTCCTTGGACGGGCCTAGGTATACTAGTCTTCTTCTTCTATCTTCTTCTTCTACTGCTCTATAAACCGCGGGCGTGGGTAGGTGACCTTGGGTTGTCTGTGGATCTGTCTGTTTGTTTGTTTGTTTGTTTGTTTGTCCCAACCGAGGTCCAGAGTCGTTTGTCTGTATCGGCGAGACGCAACCAGTGGCGAAAGTTTCGAATTGAGTAAGCGAGGCGATACACACGTCAGCATTCCTCACCGTTTGTCCGTTTGCGCGCGCCCTTCTCGCCACACACACACACACGGGCTCGAACCGTGTTTTTTTTTTTTTTTTTTTTTTTTTTTTATTGGGACAGGGGGGGGGGGAGAGGGGGGTAGAATTAGTTAGTAGTCGGGTAGGGGTTTTTTTTTCCATCGGTTATATGTCGATGTCCTCTATTAGATTCGAGTGTACTACTTGGGGTTTGAACCATGGTCGGACAGGTGCTTCCGCCGCACATCCGATAAGGATGGCATTGTCGCACACACTCTAACCACTACACTATCAGAACTGATATTCAAATCGAGTTGGAATTTGGACAGATGGTTGTTTGTTGTTGTTGCGCTTCCCGTGTTTCGTGCGCGGCGCGCGCCGTTTGTCTTGGACATACATTTTTAAATCCAATTTCCTCTATTGCATTCCAACTCTCTCATGGTGTATTGGTTAGCGTGCGCGGCTATCATGCGAGAGGTGTGTGGTTCGATCCCGGGTCAGGGCGCTGTTACGAATTGTTAATTTACAATGTACCATTTTTTCAATTTAGAAATTGGTGTTTATCGGGATTTGAACCTGAAAACTCACGCATGGTAAGCGAACTCGCTAACCACTTGACCACCAATTGATGTTTAACTTTGATATTAATGACAAGTTATTTCAAACATTTCTGCGTCTCGCGTCACGTCGCTCATGACGCAAAGGTGAGCGCTACGCGACGCACCGTGTCTCTAAGACATATTTTTATATCCAATTCCCTTTATAGACTTCATCGTTTTAATCGTGTATTGGATAGCGTGCTCGACTACCATGCGAGAGGTCTGAGGTTCGATCCCTGATCCAGGTGCTGTTATTATTTATTAATTTGCAATGTTCAATTTGCAGAAATTGGTGTGTCTATCGGGATTTGAACCCGAATACTCACGCATGGTAAGCGAACATGCTAACCACTTGACCACCAATTGATGTTTTTTCTTTGATCTTACTGACAAGTTGTTTCAAACATATCTGCGTCTCGCGTCACGTCGCTCATGACGCATAGGTGAGCGCGACGCGATGCACCGTGTCTCTTCTCTACGACATATTTATAGATCCAATTCCCTTTATGGATTCAATCTCTCTAATGGTATTTTGGATAGCATGCCCGGCTACGAAGCGATAGGTCCGAGGTTCGATCCCGAGTCCAGGCGCTGTTATTTGTTATTAATTTACAATATTCAATTTTTCAATTTATAAATGGGTGTCTATCGGGATTTGAACCTGGAAACTCACGCATGGTAAGCGAACTTGCTAACCACTTTACCACCAATTTGTGTTTTTCTTTTGATCTTATTGACAAGTTATTTCAAACATATCTGCGTCTCGCGTCAAGTCGCTGATTACGCACAGGTGAGCGCGAAGCAATGCACCGTGTCTCTACGACACATTTTTACATCTAATTTCCTCTATTGAATTCCATCTCTCTCATGGTATATTTGTTAGCGTTCACGGCTACGAAGCGACAGCTCCGAGGTTCGATCCCTGGTCAAAGCATTGTTATGAATTGTTTATTTATAAAGTTCAATTTTCAATTTAGAAATTAGGGTCTATCGGGATTTGAACCCGAATATTCACGCATGGTAAGCGAACTTGCTAACCACTTGGCCACCAATTGATATTCAAAACTGAGCTCATTTAAGAGTATTTTCAATTATTTGGTCGCGTAGCTCTTGCCTCACACAGGTGAGCGCGACGTGACGCACCGTATCTGTACGACATATTTTTACATCCAATTCCCTCTATCAAATTCCATCTCTCTCATGGTTTATTGGTTAGCATATTCTTTTACAGTGCGTCAGGTTCGAGTTTCGAGGTTCGATCCCGGGCAATATGTTGTATTATACGAATTATCAATTTTCAATTATCAATTTAGAAATTGATGTCTACCGGGAATTGAACCCGAGTACTTAAACATGGTAAGCGAACTCTCTAACCCCATGACCACCAATTGATATAGAAGTTTCATCTCATTGAATAGTGGTCAGTCTATGTTGCTCACGCTGAGCTGAAAATTATTCACCCTATTTTGCTCACGACGGGCTGAAAATAATTCGCCCTATTTCTCTCACGACGGGCTGCAAATAATTCACCCTATTTGCTCATGACGGGCTGCAAGTAATTCACTCTATTTCGCTCACGACGGGCTGAAAATTATTCAATCTATTTCGCTCACGCCGAACTTAAAATTATTCACCCTTTTCCGCTCACGACGGGCTGAAAAGAATTCACCCTTATTTTCTCACGACGGGCTGAAAATTTCAACGAAAGTTAATCACGACGGGCTAAAAGTCCCGTGGGATGATTAACTATCCTGATTTGGCTCACGCTTAACAAGTAGCTACAAAGAATAGTTGTAAAAAAGTGAGAATGCGTTCGACGGGCGAAACGTGTTCAAGGTACAATAAACCGAGGATACCTTCACCGCGACTCGAGCCCGCGGGGGTGGGGCCCCCGAAGGGGCACCCCCGCGGCCGCGAGAGCTCGTGGTGAAGGAATTCGAGGGAATTTTTGGGTCAAACATAAGGTATCAGACATTCAATGACAATGGTTTAACTGGCAAATGATTTGTCCACGGGCAGGAAATTTAAGCGCAGGCTCACGCTTAACGGGCAGGAAATTTTAAAATTCCTTCAGAAAACGCTAGGTCATGAGTGGATATATGAGATATCTAATGGCAGTGGTTTAACTGGTAAATGCGTAACTGAGTTCGACGGGCGAAACGTTTTCAAGGTACCAAAAACCGAGGATACCTTCACCGCGACTCAAGCCCGCGGGGGTGGGGCCCCCGAAGGGGCACCCCCGCAGCCGCGAGAGCTCGTGGTGAAGGAATTCGAGGGAATTTTTCGGGTCAAACACAAGGTATCGGAGATTCAATGACATTGGTTTAACTGGCAAATGATTTGTCCACGGGCAGCAAATTAATTCTTTTAAACTGTTAAAAACGGGCTGGAAATTTTAAGTGTCCTACAGAACACGTTGGGTGAAACATAGCAACTAATTCGCTAACGTCGGGTGATGAATTATTCTACCAATTTATTGCAAATGCAACTGTTGACTATCGATGTTGCCTCATATATGTCGATGACTTCCTCCCAAGAAAATATACCAATACCTCTCAATAGCTATGTGGTTAGAGAACAGGACTCAAGATACGATGGGCAATTGTTCAAACCGGCAACGTGGAATGTATAGAAGGAAAAAGGAAATTATGAGGTATTCAGATTGAAAGCCAAGTAAATTATTTCAAACACTTTGTCAATTTTTATTTTCACAATTTATGAGTATTGAACCTAAAGACATTATTATGCTATGCGAACACTCTAACCAATACACCACCAATCATATATTTTACTTTTACCTCTCAAGTGGTTATTCGAATTTTATATGCGAAGCTGAGTTTTGTAAGTTTCAGTAAAATACAGGAGCAAATACTTACGGGCCAAAGAATTACGTCGTGCGATTAATATTTATTGGTATTTAGAGCAAATCCGAATCAACTTAAGTGGCTGATGACTTTTCCCCCTGTTTAACTGATAATACAACTCAACAGCTCAGTGGTTAGAGCTCTGGATCCAGGATACAACGGCTCGTTGTTCAAGCCCTCATCGAGATAAGTACGAGATACATGTGAGTCTAAGGGGAAGGGTTACATGAGGGAGGAGTGTGCAAGGAGGGGATGGTGAGGGGTGGGGAGATAGAGAGGGGGAGGATGGGAGTGGGGAGTAGGAGGGGAGAAAGTAGGAGGGGAGAAAGTGGGACGGGAGAAAGTGGGAGGGGAGGATGAGGAAAGATAGGAAGAAGCAGGGGGAGATAAGAGTAGGAAGTTCGACGTGCCAAACGTGTACAAGGAACAAAAAACCGAAGATACCCTCACCGCGACTCGAGCCCTTGAGCGTGGGGCCCCCGAAGTGGTACCCCCGTGGGCGCGAGAGCTCGCGGTGAAGAAGTCCGAGGAAATTGTTAAATCCAATTCAACCAAACTCTGAAAAATACAAGTCCCAAAAAATTCCTAAATTCCACCGATACTTGGTTGCAACGAAAAAAAAACAAGTCCACAAAAAAAACCCAAAAGACCGACTGGCTCACGGTGGAAGATGTAAAAGTCCATAAATAGATGAAAAAAATAAGTCCCGGACAGTAAGGAATTGGCCAGTGGGATTATACGAGTGGCGTTTTGCTCCATGTGTGCTGTGCTGTGCGCTTGGGTGATTGCGTCTAGCAAGGTGGTTCGCCGTCCTTGGACGGGCCTAGGTATACTAGTCTACTTCTTCTTTCTTCTACTGCTCTATAAACCTCTTCTACTGCTCTTCTTCTTCTCTTCTCTTCTCTTCTCTTCTCTACTACTCTATAAACCGCGGGCGTGGGTAGGTGACCTTGGCCTGTCTGTGATTCGGTGTGTTTGTTTGTTTGTTTGTTTGTCCCAACCGAGGTCCAGAGTCGTTTGTCTGTATCGGCGAGCCGCAACCAGTGGCGAAAGTTTTTTCGAATTGACTACTAAGCGAGGCGATATACACGTCAACTTTCCTCACCGTTTGTCCGTTTGCGCGCGCCTTTCTCGCCACACACACACGGGCTCGAACCGTTTGTGTTTTTTTTTTTTTTTTGTGGGGGGGAGAGAGGGGGGTTGAATTTGTTAGTAGTCGGGAAGGGTTTTTTTTCCATCGGTTATATATGTCGATGTCCTCTATTAGATTCGAGTGTACTACTTGGGGTTTGAACCATGGTCGGAGAGGTGTTTCCGCCGCACATCCGATTGGGATGGCATTGTCGCACACACTCTAACCACTACACTATCAGAACTGATATCCATATCGAGTTGGAATTTGGACAGATGGTTGTTGTTGTTGTTGCGCTTCCAGTGTTTCGTGCGCGGCGCGCGCCGTTTGTCTTGGACATGTATTTTTACATCCAATTTCCTCTATAGAACTCCATCTTTCTAATGGTGTATTGGTTAGCGTGCACTGCTACCATGCGAGAGGTCTGAGGTTCGATCCCGGATCCAGGCGGTGCTATTATTTATTAATTTGCAATGTTCAATTTAGAGAAATTGGAGTATCTATCGGGATTTGAACCCGAATACTCATGCATGGTAAGCGAACTCGCTAACCACTTGCCCACCAATTAATATTCAAGGATGATTTCATTGAAGTGTGGTTTCAAACATCTCTGCATCTCGCGTTGCGAATGACACACAGGTGAGCGCGACGCGACGCACCATATCTCTACGACATATTTATAGATCCCGTTACTTACTTTGAAATACATATCTCTCTTGGTGTATTGGCTTGCGTGCTCGGCTAACATGCGAGAGGTCTGAGGTTCGATGCCGGATCAAGGCGCTGTTAATATTTATTAATTTGCAACGTTTTATTTGCAGAAATTGGAGTGTTTATCGGGATTTGAACCCGAAGACTCACGCATGGTAAGCGAACTTGCTAACCACTTGACCACCAATTGATGTTTTACCTTTTATCTTATTGACAAATTGTTTCAAACATGTCTGCGTCTCGCGTCAAGTCGCTGATGACGCACAGGTGAGCGCGACGCGACGCACCGTATCTTTACGACATATTTATAGATCCAATTCCCTTTAATGATTCCATATCTCTAATGGAATACTGGTTAGCGGGCCCGGCTACGAAGCGAGAGGTCCGAGGTTCGATCCCGGGTCAAGGAGAAGTTATGAATTGTTAATTTACAATGTACAATTTTTTCAATTTAGTAATTGGTGTCTATCGGGATTTGAACCTGAAAACTCACGCATGGTAAGCGAACTCACTAACCACTTGACCACCAATCGATATTATTCAATGAGCTCATTTAAGAGTAGTTTCAAACATTTTGGCGTCTCGCGTTACACACGTCGCGTAGATCTTGCCTCACACAGGTGAGCGCGACGTGGCGCACCGTATCTGTAAGACATATTTTTACATCCAATTCCCTCTATAAAATTTATCTCTCTAATAGTGTATTGGTTAGCGTGCTCGGCTAACATGTGAGAGGTCCGAGGTTCGATCCCGGGATGTGTTAAGGATAATTAAATTGCAATGAACAATGATCAATTTAGATATTGGAGTGCCAATCGGGATTTGAACCCAAGTATTCACGGATGGTAAGCGAACTTGCTAACCACTTGACCCCCAATTGATTTTTTTCCTTCGATCTTATTGACAAGTTGTTGCAAACATACCTGCGTCTCGCGTCACGTTGCTCATGACGCACTGGTGAGCGCGACGTGACGCACCGTGTCTTTAAGATATATTTTTACATCCCATTCCCTATACTGATTCCATCTCTCTAATGGTCTATTGATAGCGTGCTCGACTACGAAGAGAGAGGACCGAAGTTCGTTCCCGGGTTATTTCGCTGTTATGAATTATTAATCGCTGTTATGAATTATTAGTTTGCAATGTTCAAGTTTTTCAATTAAGAAATTAGCGGCTATCAGGATTTGAACCCGAGTACTCACGCATGGGAAGCTAACTTGCTAACCACTTGACCACCAATTAATATTTAGCTTTGATCTTATTGACAAGTTGTTTCAAAGATATCTGCGTCTCGCGTCACGTCGCTCATGACGCACAGGTGAGCGCGACGTGACGCACCGGATCTCTTAGACATATTTTTACATCCCATTCCCTTTATTGTTATCATCGTTCAAATGGTCTATTGGATAGCATGCCCGGCTACGAAGCGAGAGGTTCGATGCTCGATCCCTGTTCAAGGTGCTGTTGTTAATTTGCAATTTATTATTTTTTGCAATTTATTAATTTGCAATTTGCAATTTTCATTATAGAAATTAGTGTCTGTCGGGATTTGAACCCGAGTTCTCACACATGATGGGCGAACTTGATAACCACTTGGTCACAAACTGATATTCATCATTGAGCTCATTTAAGAGTAATTTCAAACATTTCGGTGTCTCGAATTACACACGTCGCGTTACACTTGCCAAACACAGGTGAGCGCAACGCGACGCACCGTGTCTCTACGACATATTTTTACATCCAATTCTCTACATTGAACTTCATCTGTATAATGGTGTATTGGTTAGCGTCTACTGCTACCATGCGAGAGGTCCGAGGTTCGATCCCGGTCAATGTCTACTTTATTTAATGTTAACACGAATTAATTTAGAAATTAGGATTATATCGATATTATATCGAGTCACGTTGCTCATCGAGCAGACGATGGTAATCATTGTTGTTTACAACAACTGACACGTCAAATTTTGTCTCGAGTAATAGATTTCTTCGATTTTGATTTCTCGATTGCGATTGATTTCATACTCCAAACTGTGTAAATTCGAGACAAATTGGGTAAGTCAAACTGGTGTATCAAATAGATACAGTGTAAATATACAATTCTTTCATCATTTGTCAAACGTAAATATTTGTGATTGACTTATGTTTTGACTTACATGTAACAAGACAAAAAGTTTGACGAATTGGTGGCTTCATCGACTCTTTTCAAACTTTCAGCCAAATAAAGCAATAAACTTAATTGCCAGGTGACTTATATAGATTACATTTATCTCAATTGCAACAAATTCAACTGTTTCATGTTTTGCATTCTAGATTTCTCGGCCTGTTGTATATATAATCACAGTGACTGTGTTTCTACTTCAAGCCTGCGACTGGCATCTGGATTTTCATAGCCAGGTACAAGTATTGCCATTTTATTTCATTTCAATTACAAAAAAAAGATGATGAAAATATTTGTTTAATTCACCAGTTTGTAGTGTACTATCGAAAGGACTGCATTCCCTTCTTCGAGCCCATGACTGGCATCAGGATTATCATAGTCAGGTAAGATTTTTCAGTTCACTTTTATCCATTTGAACAAGCCCATGGTTTGAATCTTTGCTACGAACTCATAAGTCATTGTCTTCGACGATTTTCTTCTAATAATCATCCGCTCTCGGTGTAGTGGTTAGCGTGTTGGATTTCAAACACTGGGGTTAATGGTTCGGTTCTCGATAACAGTTTCTATATTAACGATGGTGAAAATTTTTGTAGTTACCAAACACGACCCTTTGAATTGTTTTTGAACACTCGAGTTCTTATACGTGTATGTAATTTGCATTTTAATTTTCAGCCTGTAGTGTACAATCGAGGTGAGTGCCTGCCTTCCTCACTTGCGGCCCATGACTGGCATCAGGAATTTAATTGTCAGGTACAAACATTGCAGTTTATTTCATTGCAATTAAAAACATTAGGATTAAAATATATTTTTGCATTCATTAGCCTGTAGTGTTATCGAAAGGACTGCATTTCCTTCTTCGAGCCCATGACTGGCATCAGGATTATCATAGTCAGGTAAGATTTTTCAGTTCACTTTTATCCATTCGAACAAGCCCATGGCATGAATCTTTGCTACGAATTCATAAGTGATTGTCTTCGACGATTTTCTTCCAATTTACATCCGCTCGTGGTGTAGTGGTTAGCGTGTTGGAAATCAAACACGGGGGTTAATGGTTCGGTTCTCGATGACAGCACATAAATTAACGGTGTTGAAAATTGTTGTATGTGCTAACAATCACGACCATTTGAATATTTTTTGTACTGTTTTTGAACACTCAAGTTCTTATACGTGTATGGATTTTGCATTTTAATTTTCAGCCTGTAGTGTACAATCGAGGTGAGTGCCTGCCTTCCTCACTTGCGGCCCATGACTGGCATCAGGAATTTAATTGTCAGGTACAAACATTGCAGTTTATTTCATTGCAATTAAAAACATTAGGATTAAATTATATTTTCCTTCATTAGCCTGTAGTGTTATCGAAAGGACTGCATTTCCTTCTTCGAGCCCATGACTGGCATCAGGATTATCATAGTCAGGTAAGATTTTTCAGTTCTATTTTATCCATTTGAACAAGCCCATGGCATGAATCTTTGCTACGAATTCATAAGTGATGGTCTTCGACGATTTTCTTCTAATAATCACCCGCTCTTGGTGTAGTGGTTAGCGTATTGGATTTCAAACACTACGATTAATGGTTCGGTTCTCGATGACAGCACATAAATTGGAGATGGTGAAAAATTGTTGCACGTGTCAGCAATGACGACCATGTGAATTAAATTTTGTATTAATTTTGAACACTCGAATTCTTATACGTGTATGTATTTTGCAATTTGTTTTTCAGCCTGTAGTTTACAATCGAATTGAGAGCCTTCCTCACTTTCGACCTACGACTGGCATCAGGAATTTAATTGTCAGGTACACTTTTTGTCGATTTCATTTATTTTAATGAAAACAATTAGCTTTCACAAATATTTTCATTCACCAGCCTGTAGTGTTCCGTCGAAGGTACTCCGTTTCTCGCTTCCAGCCAACGACCGGCATCAGGACTTTAATTGTCAGGTAAATTGTTTTTATTGTACCTTTTTTCCATTAGAACATGTTTATAGCACGTTTTATTACCTGCTATAAAATTGGTACTTGATAACTTAACAACTTTTTTGCCAAAAATTATTCTAAGTTGGTGTAATGGTTAACGTTCTAGCACGGTAATCTCGATCAACAGAGGCTCTGTGTTCAACTCTCGGGCGGTGTGTTTTAATTTAGAAGGAATGTTGTTCGATAATTGAAATTTATGTTAGTGGTTTGCTATGTTTTTGACTGTGTCCAATGCTCAACAAAAGAGACAGAGTTCAATTCAGTAGCTCTAGGCTACTATTTTTTTGTCGTCGAATCGCCGACCAATTTGTACCCAAACATGGTGTAGTGGTTATCACCTTCGGTTCCTAATCGAGTGGTCAAATGTTCGAATCTACTTCCAATCAAATTCGTTTTGGGTCTTTGTGAAGAATTTCGTTATTCTGTTGAACTTTGATTAAGTTGGCAATTGTTTATCATGTACTTCCTTCAAAAAAAAAAGAAACCAGAAATCGCCAGGTAACGGTGATTTTGTCGTCGATTTACTACATTTTTGTATCGGAACGTGGCGTTGTGGTTAGTGTGTTCGATTTCAAACGCACAGGTTGATGGTTCAAGTCTGGTCTCATAAAATAAACTTTACCAATAAAAATGTGCGCGTCAGTTACTGAAATTGGATAAGATTTCAATTTTTTACTGATACAAGCTTTTATTTTGCATTAAATAGCCTGTAATGCATCGAATTTGTGACCAGATCTTCAAGTCGCCATTCACTTCCGCTCCGAGATGTCTTCCAGCTTACTTCTAACTTCCTACGGCATCAGGACACTCATTGCTCAAGTAAAGTACTTTCCGAATTCCAACAATTTTAAGTCCGTAGCATGTTTTTATTAGCCTGCTAAAGACTTATTAGTTGTGGTGTCCGACGGTTTTCAGCCAATTTGTGCTGGTCTTGGTATAGAGGTTAGCATTTTGGCTTTTAACAGTCACAATTGCGATAAAAATCCCGATCAAGTCAGCATCAAGTTGAGCGCAAATGAAAATAATTGCATAATTGTTGACATTTTTGGGGGTCAGTCATTGTAAAACGAACAGTCGACAACCGGAGAGGAGCTAACCTGCGATGCGTATTTGTTTATCAGATGTGAACCTTAACCGGGCTGTACCACTGGGATATTGAGCACCGGTTGTGTCGACGGCTTACGTTCGAATTTGTGTTTAATTTTAAGCTTTTTGAAATTTTTGCGGTGTAAAGCCCTCCAAAAGCCCTCCAAAAAAGCCCTCCACTGATAGAAGCGAATTTTTTTTGATAAATTAGGGGTTATTTTGCTGATTTGAAAATGCCACCGCGTCGCGAATTAACTCGAGAGGAAAAAGATGAGAAGAATAGGAAGGCTAGGGAAAAAAGAAGTAACGAAGACCCGGAGGCTAAGGAAGTGCGATTGGCGGCTAATAGGGAAAGGGCCAAGATCGCTCGTGAAGAGAAGCGACGTCGGCTCAATCCCGAAGAAGTTCAGGTTGCAAAAAATTTGAATGCGAAAAAGGCTAGGGAAGAGCGTCAGGCAGAGGCACCTGACGAGAGAGCGTTGAGGCAGAGGTTAGATGCTGAGCGGAAGAGAGTCGCCCGTGCTAACGAGACTCAGGTTGAACATGAAGCTAGACTGCATGATCAGCGAATCCGTCAGCAACTCCTTCGACAGGAACAAGCGGAAGAAGAAAATCGTGCTCGACTGTTAGCCGAGGCGGAGCGGCAAGCAGTTTTTCGTCAAGAAGAAGAAAATCGTGCGCGACTGTTAGCCGAGGTGGAGCGGCAAGCAGTTCTTCGTCAAGAAGAAGAAAATCGTGCGCGACTGTTAGCCGAGGCGGAGCGGCAAGCAGATCTTCGTCAAGATGAACAAATTCGAGCTCGATTGCAAGCCGAGGCAGAGCGGCAAGCTGCTCTTCGTCAACAAGAAGCAGCAATTATTCTACGAGCGATGAATCAGAGACCTGCATGTGATCGCCCAAGAGTTGTTCTTGCTAATGATGCTGTGGCAGAGCGTCCAGCAAGACAACAACATCAGGCAAGAAAGAGAGCTGCTGACGACACCGAAACTGCTGAAGAACAACGAGCTAGGTTGCAAGCCCAGGCATTGCGGAAGAAATTTCTGCGGAGAGATGAATCGGAAGCAGAGAGATCAGCAAGACTTCAAGATCAGGCATTGAGGCAAAAATCTCTGCGGAACGAGGAATCTGAAGCAGAGAGATCTTCTAGACTTTGTGAGCAGGCCTTGCGTCAAAATTCTTTGCGGAAAGAGGAATCTGAAGCAGAGAAGTGGGCTAGACAACGAGCGCAGGCGCTACGCCAAAAAACTCTGCGGAATGAGCAAATTGAAGCAGAGAAATTGGCAAGACTCCGGGAACAGACCTTGCAGCAAAATTCTCTGCGGAAAGAAGAATCCGAAGCAGAAAAATGGGCAAGACAGCGGGCACAGGCACTACGACAGAAATCACTACGGGATAAGGAACTTGTAGCAGAGAGGCTTGCTCGACTTGGCGATAAGTCATTACGCCAGGAAGCTGTACGTTGCAGAGCAACAGGAGAAGAAAGATTGGAGCGTGCTATGGCTGATAGATTTTTTCACGAAGTAAATCTCCTCAACGAAACTGAGCAGGAAGCTGCAGAACGACGTGAGCAGCACACAGAAGTCATGACTGATTATAGAGCGACTGAAAATGAGGAAGAAACAGCTGATAGGCGTGAAGAGGATAGGTTGCGAACAGAGCTACAGCGAGAACATCAATTTGAACGAGAGCGAGAAGAGGAAGAACTGCGAGCAAGAAATGCGCTTCAACACGCCGAAATTGTTCCCGTTGAAACCGCAGACCACGAAGCTTTTCTTCGTGAGATGCACCTTGATCGCAACCGTGCTGGAAATCGGCGAACGCATCGGATAGCTTGCAAAGACATTGTTGTAGAGGATCGGGTTCATTTGCTTGACATTGGAGATTTGACCAAGATTTGTGCTGAGTGTGACGCCAAACACTTTGAAAAAGAGATGCCAAAAGATCAAAAGTTTCAGCGATGCTGCGGAAAGGGAAAAGTAATTATTCCACCACCAAAGCCATGTCCGCAACCCTTGGCCAGTCTCTTGCAAAATCAGCATCCAAAGTCCAAGCAATTCATGAAGCAAATTCGAAACTACAACAGTGCTCACGCTTTTGCTTCGCTTGGAGCAAACCAATCTCCACCACCAAACCGAGGCCCCTACTGCTATCGAATTCATGGCCAGATTTACCATCAAATCACTCCGCTTGGTCCAACACCAAATCCCAGATATGCAGATCTGTATTTTTTGGACTCGGCGCAGGCCACTGATTATAGGGCAAATATCCAGGCAATGTCGGGTTGTTGTAGAATATTGATGGAAGAATTGGACGCTATGCTTCGAGAGAAGAATCCGTACGCCTTGGTTTACAAGATGATGCGCCAAGTTCTTGAAGAAGAATACGTTCAACGCCAGGCCGCAAATCTTCCTCACTACACTGTCGGCATGATCATCACTTGTGATAGAAGAAATGTCGACCAGCGGCGCTACAACTGCCCGACGGCCCACGAGATAGCAGTAGTATTCAAAAGCTCTGATGGAGCTCCGCCATCCAACAGAGATATTCGTGGCCATCTCTATATTCCCGTCAGAGGCCGACGTTTCATCCAGATTAACACACAGAAGCCCATGTGTGATCCGATGTGTTATCCCCTGCTATTCCCCAACGGTGAAGATGGTTGGCATGCTCACATGAATTATAACACCACCAGTCGGAGGGAAAGAGATGAAGCAGCAGCAATGGCAATGATTGTTGATGAGGATGAAGACGAGCAGATTGATCCCCTGTGGCCCAACCCCAGAGTGTTAATTCGTGAAGAAGTCGCCGCAGCAGATGGCAATGCTGAGATTGAAAATGAGCGAAATGTAGAACCGGAACCAGCCGAAGCAGACGAGAACGATGATCAACAACCAAACAGGAACAGAGGCCCACGCTCAAGAGTGACGCAAGCCGAGTTCTACAGTTCAATCATGTCAATCCGCGGTGATTTCAATATCGTTTTGTCCGGGGGTGCCCTCACTCAGCAATATTTTGTCGATTCTTACGTCAAGACCGAGGGGAATCGCATAGATTGGCTCAGAAAACACCAGACAGAGCTGCATGTTGAGCGCTACTGCGGTCTGATGGATTACATCAACAATCGAGCGGAAAGAGAAAATGTGGAAGTTGGCACTATCTACATTCTCCCTTCGTCCTTCATTGGCAGTCCTCGAGCCATGAAGCAAAATTATCAAGACGCGATGGCAATTGTTGCCAAATTTGGAAAACCAACTTTTTTTTTAACGTTTACTTGCAATCCCAAGTGGAGAGAAATTACGGCAAATATTGCGAACTATCAGACAGCTTCTGATCGTCCCGATATGGTCGCACGAGTCTTCCACTTGAAGAAAAAAGAGTTGGTCGACGACATCGAGAAAAAGCAAGTTTTGGGTTTCGCCACAGCTCATATCGAAGTCATCGAATTTCAAAAACGCGGTCTTCCTCATTGCCACATGCTGATCTGGATCGATAAGAGAGATGCCCCTTTATCACCAGAAGATATGGACAAGACCATTTGTGCGGAAATTCCCGACAAGTCCCTCCATCCAAGACTCTACGCCGCTGTTATGGCTCACATGATCCACGGCCCGTGTGGAGCCATCAACAAAAAGTCTCCTTGCATGGATGTTGAAGGGTGCACCAAAAAGTTTCCGAAAGATTTCATCGCAGGAACCATCATCAACGACAACGGCTATCCGACTTATAGAAGAAGAGACACTGGAGTTAAACATCCGTTGAAAAGAGGGAATGTCGTCTATGAAGTAGACAACAGATGGGTTGTGCCTTATAACCCTTGGTTGCTGCTGAAATATGACTGTCACATAAACCTCGAATCCTGCGCTTCACTCACCAGTGTCAAATACATCTTTAAGTACGTGTACAAAGGCCATGACAGCGGAAACATTGAGACAAAAAAGGGAACGCATCAGCAAGTTGAAGGTGAAGATGAGCCGACATTCGTGTGGGACGAAATCACTACTTTTTTGGACACGCGTTACGTCAGCGCACCAGAAGCCGCCTGGAGAATCAATAAGTTTCCCCTCAGCAATCGTTCCCATGTCATCTTCCGACTTGCCGTACATCTTCCATTGGAACAGTCCGTCTTTTTTCACCCGGGCAACGAGGAACAAGCAGTCGCCAACGCCGCTTTGAAAGAAACGACTTTAACTGCTTTTTTCATCTTGAACCGGGATAATGAAGAAGCGAGGCAGTATTTTTACAGAGAGATTGTCAACCATTTTGCTTTCGTCAAGGTTGGTGGCCGTAATTTCTGGAAGCGACGAGTTCAAAATCTCAAAATCATTGGCCGATTGTACACGGTGAGTGTCCGTCAAATTGAGCGATTCTGCCTGCGCTTGCTCCTCATTAACGTCAAAGGACCGACCAGTTTTGAAAATCTTCGAACAGTCAACGGTGTAATTTTACCGACGTTTAAAGCAGCCGCCGCTGCCTTAAATTTGTTGGAAGATGACAGCGTTTGGGAGAGGACACTGGACGATGCGGCCGCCTTTGAAATGCCAGAACGATTGCGACAGCTTTTTGTTGACATTTGTCTGTTTTGCAATCCTACGGATGCTCTTTATCTCTTTGAGCGATCTTTGCCTCAGCTAATGGAAGATTTTATTCGTAATGGTCACGACGCCGAAATAGCAAAAAACTTGACTTTGAAATTTATTCAAGACAAGCTACTTCTCAACAATCAAACGATGGAAAATCTCTCATTGCCTGTTCCTGATTTTCAGCTTATTCATCGTCTTATCGCGGCTCAACTCGAAGAAAATGCTGAAATTTCTATGAGAGAGAAGAGAAGATTAGGTGAATTGATGGTTAGTCAGTTGAACGAAGGTCAACGGGCTGCCTTCGATCAAGTCATGGCTGCCGTCAACGATACTGAAAATGCAATTCCGCATCAGTATTTCTTGGATGGCCCTGGAGGAACGGGGAAGACGTTCCTGTACAACACTCTCATCACCGTACTGCAGGGACAAGGGAAAACAGTGATCGCCGTTGCGTCTACCGGCATCGCTTCTACGTTGTTGATTGACGGCACAACGTATCATTCCCAATTCAAGATTTACCCTCCAATCACTGAAGCGACCAGATCAAAAATCGAAGATGGTAGCTTCCTCGCCCATTTGATCAGAAGTGCAGTTCTCATCATTTCTGACGAAGCCACCATGAAGACAAATCACGCCCTTAGTGCTTTCAATTTCCTGTTCCAAAAGTTGCACAAGAACAATCTTCCTCACGGTGGTAAAGTGCTCCTTCTTGGTGGCGATTTTCGTCAGTGTTTACCGGTCGTCCGACACGGAAACAGGGTGACAGTGCTGGAAGTCACTATCCGAAACAATGACACTTGGCCTCAGTTTCAACAACTTCGTCTGACTCAAAATATGCGTACCGTGGCCGGCAGTCAAGACTACGCCGATTGGCTCATTCAGCTTGGAAACGGAACTCTACCGACGCATCCAAAATTGAACATCCCCGATATGATTGAAATTCCTAAAGAATTTTTCAATTATAACCGGAGTTTAGTCGAGCACGTCTTTGGTGATCCTGCTCAACTGTTAGATCCTGTCGTATCTCAACAAATATGCAGTCGCGCTATTCTTTGTCCGAAAAACGGCGATTGCTTACGAATCAACAATCAGATCATCAAAGACATGCCCGGTACGCTTCATGAGTACAGAAGCATCGATACCATCGACTCTGACGACCCTGAAGAAATTTCAAATTACCCAACCGAAGTTCTCAACTCCTTTGACGTCTCCGGAATTCCCACCCATTTGCTGAAAATGAAAGTGGGAGCCGTCATCATTCTTCTGAAGAATATCGATTCGCGTCAGGGACTTTGCAATGGGACCCGGCTCATCATCAGGGCGCTTAGAGAAAATCTGATCGTTGCAGAAATTGCTGCTGGAAAAAACAAGGGGCACATCGTCTACATCCCGCGGATGATGATGTCCCCAACTGATTCGGATCTTCCAGTCATCCTCAAGAGGCTCCAGTTTCCCGTTTTGTTGGCGTTTGCGATGACCATCACAAAGTCACAGGGCCAAACGTTTGATCGGGTCGGAATATTACTTCCAGAACCCGTCTTCAGTCATGGCCAGCTGTATGTGGCCTTCTCCAGAGCTACATCGAAAGACGGTTTATTTTGATTTCTTATACATTTTTAAAATTAATAGTTTCATGAAATATTCAATAATTCTAATATTTTTTGTGTTCCCTCCCAAAAAGGAGTCCGAGTCGAGATTGCTGAGTCTGGGAAACAAGGCAAGCTTCTCAAAAATCATCCGACAGCCACCGAAGAAGAAAAGAAAAAGGTGTTTACTTTAAATGTTGTCTTTAAAGAAGTTTTATTGTAACCATTTTAGACAACTGCAATTTAAACATATAGTCAAACATTCTCAAATCTAATTAAGAAATATTGATTTTTTGGTGAATACATTAATACATTCCCTTCCATTCCTTTCCTTCCCAAGAGGAACTAAATTCCGCCTCGGCCTACGGGCCAAAAAAAGGAGCACGGGCATGGCCATGGGGGCAGTTCCCATGTGCGCTCAACCGTGAATTAATAAACCTTATAAATAATAAACAATGGTCTTTCTCAAGATTTTATAAAACTTTTATTTTCATAACTAATTCTACAAGAATTTTTATTTGTACGAGCAATAATGAACACTCAAAACAAAATTTTTCAAGACTTGAAGCCTAAGACAGAAATAAGCAATAACTGTTGCATGGCCAAAATTCATCAATTTTATTTCAGATTTAAATTTGATCATTTCAATTTATTTTTTTCCATTTTATCCTAAACAAATTTCATCCACTTGAATTAGCTATGTCACTGATTGAACAATATGACGTTTTTTTTCTGGAAAGATAGACTTTTACTTAACATACCTAAAGTCGTTGACGGATGAATAGGAATCCTTATACTACTAAAAAGTCATGGACGGATGAATAGAATGTCAATACTACTCACACTCTCCTTTAAAACAGAAAAGGACTCAAATTTTTCAGCAAACACAACGTAGTCACATGGTGTAGTGGATAAAGTGCCGGACTATAAAGAAAGCGGTCTACGGTTCAAGTCCAGATCAGTGGTTTTCAATTTATCACTTAGGAAATTAGTCATATAATGTTAATTACTACTTTATTATTTGTGCGTTTACATGAATGATTTACTATTTACGTAATTTCTTAATCTGAAGCTTATCAAAAATCGAAAATAACACAAAAACCAATAATATTTTCAATATTTCAAATTTATGCAATGTTCCGTGGTGTATGATGAAGCAGATGCTAATGAAGCAAATAGTCTTATTATTGAAAACTTCAAAATGCGATGTAAATAAAATTTCTTTGCTCACGCTGGGTGATAACTATGACAATGTGTAAGTATGCGCTATCCAACTGGTCACATCGGATATTATTTGTAAACACCGTTGTTGATGTAGTGGTTATAGCATTGCATTAGTAAGTCAAAAGTGTTTGGATTAAACCCCCTCTCAAGCAAGCAAATAGTACCCGAAACGATGAATTCTTAAAATGAAGTAAATAAATTGTTTTTGTTCTTGCTGGGCGATGATACTGAAAATGAAGAAGTATGCACTATCCAGCGGACATCGTCAAGAATTTGGAGAACACACCGCCGATGGTGTAGTGGTTACAGCAATGGATTAGTAATTCAAAGGATGTTGGTTCAAATCCACTCTCAGTATAACTATAAAATAGCACTCAAAAAATAGCATGCAAATGAATGGAAAGCTGGAAAAGAATAAATCTTTACATGAATGATTTACTATTAACGTAATTTCTAGATCTAAAGCTTTATAATAAAAAAATACGTAAACCAATAATATTTTCAATATTTCAATTTTATGCAATGTTCCGTGGTGTATGATGAAGCAGATGCTTATGAAGCAAATAGTCTTATTATAGATAAATTCAAACTCCGATGTAAATAAAATGTCTTTGCTCACGCTGTGTGATATCTATGACAATGTGTAAGTATGCGTTATCCACCTTTAACGTCAGATATTTATTGTAAATACCGTTGCTAATGTAATGGTTATAGCGTTGAATTGGTAATTCAAAGGTGGGTGGTTCAAACCCCCTCTCAGGCAAGCAAATAGTTCCCAAAACAATGAATTCTTAAACTGCAGCAAATAAATTGTTTTTGTTCTTGCTGGGCGATGACACTGACAATGAAGAAGTATGCACTATCCAGCTGATATCGTCAAGATTTGCAAAATACCACAGCCAATGGTGTAGTGGTTATAGTATTGGTTTGTTACTTCAAGGAATGTTGGTTCAAACCCACTCACAGCATAACTATAAAAATGCACTCAAATTGCATGCAAATGAATCGTAATTTGGAAAAGAACAAAGTTTTACATGAATGACTTACTATTAACGTAATTTGTAAGTCTAAAGCTTTATCGAAAAAAATACAAAACCAATAAAATTTTCAATATTTCAAAATTCTGTATCGTTCCGTGGTGTAGCGGTTAAAGTAATGAAATGCGATTCCTAAGATCAATGGTTCAAATCTAAATTTCGAAAATAATGAATTCATATTACATTTTCAATATTTATGTAATAAGGATAATGATAAAAATTATAGTGGTTGAAAAAACTCTTACTCATACAATGTCCAATTCAAAGTACAATGTTCTACTTTTCTTCTTTTGAGTTCCATCAAAAATATAAAAAAAAACGAATATAGCATTAAAATAAGTCTCCATAGTGTAGTGGTTATAGAGATGGAATATAAATCCTTAAGGTCAAAAAGTCAATGGTTCAAATCAAGAATCAAAGAGAAGTAGAGCTACGTACTTATATGGATTTTAAAATATTGAGAACATCAATTATGAAGTTGGAAAAAATAAAAAAAAGCAAACTAAATGAATATTCTAATACTCTGTTTATTACTGATCAATAACCAACAGATCAACAAAATTAACAAATAACAAACAAAGAAAAAAAATTAAACAAATCGAACAAAAATCATCTAAATCACATCTCCAAACATTCTCTGTGCCTCAGCTTCATCCTTGCACATTTTGGAGCGGAATGAAGCCAGCTCCTTTTTGGCCCATGCCTCATTCCGCTTAGATCTTTCCAAAGCAGCTTCAGCACTAAAATGAAAAAAAAAATTACATAAAAAAACAAACATGAAATAACTTGGATAAACTTACTTCTGTCGGTTTTTCTTAAATTTTTCGTACCGAGTTTTCAGCTGCACTCCACGTAATAGATTGGATCTTCTCCTATCTTCAATCCTCTGAAATTCTGAAATCGTCCAAGATTGAAGAAAGGAGACAGGTGGGGAAGACGGCGGGGTATTGAAATCCATATCCATGGATGCTAAAACCCCGTCAACTTCGTCATCACCCAGTGGATTTTCTTCAGGGACAACCACTTGAGGAGACAAAGAGACGGGGGGAGAAACAACAGGCAAATCTATCAAACAAAAATAAAACAATGAATAGAACAGAAATATTGGATAACATTAAGAAGACTTACCAGAATTGGGTATTCCATCACGGACAACCACTTGAGGAGACAAAGAAACGGGGGGAGAAGCAACAAGCAAATCTATGATACAAAAAAAACAATAAATATAACAGAAATATTGGATAACATTAAAGAGACTTACCAGAGTTGGGCATGTTGTCAAGGGGAAGTTCAGAGAGAATGTGAAAAACAATTATTCGTTGACTTACCAGCAAGATAATAAGCCGCCAAACGAAATAAAAGCACAAAACATAAGCTTCCCTCCAAAAAACCACGCCCACTGGTTGCAATTTTTATCGTTGATATAATGATTTTGAACACGTGAAAAAAATTAAGCATTGCCTCTCCCCAAACCAGGTGTTGAGGGTTGGATTTTTTTTATTGATATTCAATGTCCTCCAATATTTATGTATGTGTAGTACTTGGGGTTTGAACCATAATCGGTGAGGTGTTACCGCCACATACATGTAAGGGCATGGCATTGTAACACACACTCTAACCACTACACTATCAGAACTAATATCATTATCGAGTTCCAATTTCGACAAATGGTTGTCGCGCTTCACGTTTTTTTTATTAACGTGTAACTACGACATATTTATAAATCCCATTACTTCTATTAAATTCCATCTCTTTCATGGTGTATTGGGTAACGTTCTCTGCTATCATACAAGATGTCCGAGTTTCGATACTTGGTTAAGGCGCTTTAATTCAATAATAATTCAAACATTTATTTTCAATTTTGAAATTGGTGTTTTTAGGGAATTGAACCCGAACATAACGCATAGAAAGCGAACTCGCTAACCAATCGATCACCAATTGATATTCAATTTTGATCTCATTGACAAGTGGTTTCAAACATCTCTGCATCTCGCGTTGCAACTGGCACACAGGTGAGTGCGACGAACCGTGTCTCTACGACATATTTATACATTCCATAACATATAGTGTATTCCATCTCTCTCATTGTGTATTGGTTAGCGTGCTTGATTGTCATGCGAGAAATCCGAGGTTCAAACTCCGGGTAAAGTCACAGTTGCTAATTATTAATTCGGTCATCAATATATTTTAGAAACTATTGTTTATCGGGAGTTGAACCCGAGTACTCACTCATAGTAAGAGAATTCGCTAACCACTTGACCACCTATTGACACCAATACCGATTGATCCTACAGAATCCATTGGGCCATGATTGGATGTATGAGAAATCTAATGACAGTGGTTTAACTGGTAAATTATTTGTCCACAGGCAGAAAATTTAAGCGCACGCTCACGCTTAACGGGCAGGGAATTTTAAATGTCCTTCAGAATACGCTGGGCCATAAGTGGATGTATAAGAAATCTATTGACAGTGGTTTAATTGGTAAATGCGTAACTGAGTTCAACGGGCAGATAGTGTTCAAGTTACAAAAAAACGAGGATACCTTCATCGCGATTCGAGCCCGTGGCGGTGGGGCCCCCGAAGGGGCACCCCCGCGGCCGCGAGAGCTCGTGGTGAAGGAATTCGAGGGAATTTGTCGGGGCAAACGCAAGGTATTAGAGATTCAATAACATTGGTTCAACTTGCGAATGATTTGTCCACGGCAGGAAATTTAATTTAAACTGTTAAAAAACGTGGAGGAAATTTTAAGTGTCCTACAAAACACGTTGGGTGAAACATAACATCTACAAATTTGTACACATTGGGCCACGAGTAATTGCAACTAATTCGCTAACGTCGGGTGATGAATTTTTATACCTAGCAAATTTTAATGTTCAAAATCGATGTTGCCTTACATTGGTCGATGGCTTCCTTTTAAGAAAATGTGTCAACACATCTCATTAGCCAAGTTGTTAGAGAATAAGATTCAAGTAACGATGGGCTGTTGTTCAAACCGGCAATGAGGAATGTATAGACGAAAACAGGAAATTATGAGGTATTCAGATTGAAAGCCAAGTAAATTATTTCAAACACTTTGTCAATTTTTATTTTCACAATTTATGAGTATTGAACCTAAAGACATAAATGTGCTATGCGAACACTCTAACCAATACACCACCAATAATGTATTTTACTATTACCTCTCAAGTGGTTATTCGAATTTTATATGCGAAGCTGAGTTTTGTAATTTTCATTAAAATACAGGAGCAAATACTTACTGGCCAAAGAATTACGTCGTGCGATTAATATTTATTGGTATTTAGGGAAAATCCGAATTTACTTAAGTGGCTGATGACTTTTCCCCCTGTTTAACTGATAATACAACTCAACAGCTCAGTGGTTAGAGCATTGGATCCAGGATACAACGGCCCGTTGTTCAAGCCCACATCGAGATAAGTACGAGATACATGTGAGTCTAAGGGGAAGGATTACATGAGGGAGGAGTGTGCAGAGAAGGGATGGTGAGGGTGGGGATGGTGAGGGAGGGGATGGTGAGGGAGGGGATAGTGAGGGAGGGGATGGTGAGGGACGGGATGGTGAGGGAGAGGATGGTGAGGGAGGGATGATAGAGAGGGGGAAGGATGAGAGAGGGGAGGAAGATGGGAAAAAGTGGGAGGAAATAAATTGGAAGGGAAGAAAGTGAAACGGGAAGATGAGGAAGGAGAGGAAGAAGGAGTTGAGGATCAGAATGGGGTGTGTGACGGTCCAAACGTGTTCAAGATTCAAAAAACCGTGGAAAACTTCACCGAAACTCGAGACCGTGGGAAATGTGTCAAATACAATACAACCAAACTCTGAAAAATAAAAGTCCCCAAATAAATCCAAAACTCAACCGATACTTGCTTGCAACGAAAAAAAAACAAGTCCACAAAAAAACCCCAAAAGACCGTCTGGCTCACGGTGGAAGATGTACAAGTCCATAAATGGATGAAAAAGCAAGTCCCGGACAGTAAGGAATTGGCCAGTGGGATTATACGAGTGGCGTTTTGCTCCATGTGTGCTGTGCTGTGCGCTTGGGTGATTGCGTCTAGCCGCCTGGTTCGCCGTCCTTGGACGGGCCTAGGTATACTAGTCTCTTTGCTACCACCCGCGGTACGTCCAATTCAACCTTGACTCTGTGTGTGATGATGTTTGTTTGTTGGTTTGTTTGTTTGTTATCACCAAGCATCCAACTTTGCTGTTTGTCTGTAGCGGCGAGACGCATCCAGGTGCGAAAGATTGGAGACGAGGCGCATACATCGTTAAAGGCGCTTCATCATCCCACACACACACTCATCCGTCTCTCTCATTGCGCGCTGTTGCCTTCTTGCATCTGTCGCTTCACAGTGTGTGTGTGTGTGTACACACCACCCGGGATCGAACCAAGTGGGGGGTTGGGGGTTTGAGACATTTTTTTTCCATTGGTAATTATCACACAATGTCCTCTATTAATTTGTATCGAGTGTTGGGTTTGAACCATGGCTTCGAATACTTGGTGGGTCCGATAGCGTTGCAACACGGTCCTCACCTCATACTCTAACCACTACACTATCAGAACTGATATTCAAACCAAGTTGAAACTCTACACAACTGCTGTCGTTGCGGCTTTTGGTGCTTTTATCGTGCGCATCCACACACTACATCCATCCATCCCATGGCTTGCTACCGAACCTCATCGGCTCATGGTATAGTGGTTAGAGTGCTCGCTTAGCATGCGAGAGGTCCGAGGTTCGATCCCGGCTCAAGTCACCACTTTCGATTTTAATGAACTGAAACTAATTATTGGAAATTAATGGTCGCTTATCTCGGGGATTGAACCCGAGTTCTCTAGCATGGTAAGCGAACGCTCTAACCACTGGACCACCAATTGATATCACATGTTTACTTCAACTTCAAGTGGCTCGACACACACATGTCACACACAGCTATGAAGCTCACCGTGAGAGACGAGACGCATGCCATCGTCGACTCATGATTCTGCATATAAACCCTGCTATGCTGCTATATTCCATCACCTCATGTTATAGTGGTTAGCGTGCTCGCTTGCAATGCGAGAGGTCCGAGGTTCGATCCCGGATCAAGTCACATTCAATTTTATTGAACTGAAAGTAATTATTGGAAATTAATGGTCGCTTATCACGGGGATTGAACCCGAGTCATCTGACATGGTTAGCGAACACTCTAACCACTGGACCACCAATTGACATGTGACTGTTACTTCAACTTCAAGTGACTCGGCACACACACACATGTCATCTATGCGGCTCGCCGTGAAAGACGAGACGCATGCCAACGTCGACTCACGATTCTGCATATAAACCCTGCTATGCTGCTACATTTCATCACCTCATGATATAGTGATTAGCGTACTCGCTTAGAATGCTAGAAGTCCGAGGTTCGATCCCGGTTCAAGTGACAATTTTTGACGAATTTTGAAATTTGTAATTGTTGGAAATCAATGGTCCATTTCTCGGGGTTTGAACCCGAGTACTCTGTCATGATTAGCGAACACTCTAACCACTGGACCACCATTTGATATCTGTTTGTTACTTCAACTTCAAGTAACTCGGCACACACACAATGTCAGCTATGCGGCTCACCATGAGAGACGAGACCCATGCCATCGTCGACTCATGATTCTGCATATAAACCCTGCCATGCTGCTACATTTCATCAGCATATGGTATAGTGGTTAGCGTGCTCGCTTGGAATGCGAGAGGTCCGAGGTTCGATCCCGGATCAAGTCACATTCAATTTTAATGAACTGAAAGTAATTATTGGAAATTAATAGTCAATCATACCCGGGATTGAACCCGTGTCTTCCTGCGTTGTTAGCAGACACTCTAACCATTAGACCACCAATTGATGTCCGATATCAACTTCAACTTCAAGTAGATCGGCACACACTTACACACACACACATGTCACACACAGCTATGCGGCTCACCGTGAGAGACGAGACGCAAGCCATCGTCGACTCATTATTCTGCATATAACCCATGCTATGTGGCCACAACTCATCGGCTCATGGTATAGTGGTTAGCGTGCTTGCTTAGCATGCTAGAGGTCCGAGGTTCGAACCCGGCTCAAGTCACATTCGATTTTAATGAACTGAAAGTAATTATTTGAAATTAATGGTCACTCATACCGGGCATATAATAATTATGCACCCTATTTTTCTCACGACGGGCTGAAAGTAATTCACCCGATATATTGCTACTACCGGGCGATTAATTATTCACCCAGTTTTGCTAGCGCCTGACGGGCTTAAAGCTACATTGCTCACGACAGGCTGAAAATAATCAATTCTATGCTGCTCACGCCGGACACGACATAATTCACCCTACGATGCTCACGAGGGGCTGAAAATAATTCACCCTACATTGCTCACGCTGGACACAAAAACATTCATTGTATTTCGCTATCGGCGGGCTGAAATTAATTCACCCTATTTCTTCCACGGCGGGCTGACCATTATTAAAATTACGATGCTAACGACGGGCAAAAAAAAATCATCCCACGTTGCTTACTACGGGCTTAAAATAATACACTCGATTTCACTCACGCCGGGCTGAAAATAATTCACCCTATTTCGCTCAGGGCGGGCTGAAAATAAACTCTATGCTGCTCATGCCGGACTTAAAATAATTCACCCTACATTGCTAACTCTGGGATTAAAATAATTCATGTCACATTAATCATGGCGGGCTGAAAATAATCCACTCTATTTCACTCACGGCAGGCTGAAAATATTTCATTCTATTTCCCCTTTACTGGCTGAAAATTAGTCAACCGAAGTTGATCGAGCCGGGATGAAAATATTTCGCCGTGAGTTGCTCTTGACGTGCTGAAAATATTAAACCCTTTGCTGCTCAAAGAGGGCTGAAAAATATTCACCCTATTTCACTTTCGACGGCCTGAAAAGAATTTACACCAAGTCTCTCACGACGGGCTGAAAATAGTTTGCTCCATTTCGCTCGCGATGGGCTGAAAAGAATTCACCCTACATCGCTCCCGCCAGGCTAAAAATAATTCACCCTATTTCGCTCACGACGGGCTGCAAATAATTCACTACAAATTGCTCACACCGGACTGCGAATAATTCACTCTATTTCGCTCATGACGGGCTGAAAGTAATTCACCCTATTTCACTCACAGCGGGCTGAAAATAATTCACCCTATTTCACCCATGACGGGCTTAAAATAATTTACCGTACGTTGCTCACGCCGGGCTTTAAATCATGCACCCTTTTTTCCTTCTTTTTGCTGAACATGACAATATAGATGTATGCTCTATCCAATTGGTCACGTCGAGACTTGCAACTGAACACCGCAGTTGGTGTAGTGGTCATAGCATTGGAGTGGTAATTCAAAGTATAGTGGTTCAAATCCCCTCTCGGCAACCTTTGTCTATTGAATCAATTATTCTCAATATCGATAAAGTCAAATTCTGATGTAATTTAAACGCTTTTGCTCACGCTGGGTGATAACTATGACAATGTGTAAGTATGGGCTATCCAACTGTTCACGACGGAACTTGACTACACATACCGCTGTTGGTGTAGTGGTTATAGCATTGGATTGGTATTCTAAAGGGCGATGGTTCAAACCCACTCTCGGCTAAGAAAAAACGAGGCAGTCTAAAAATATCAATCGCAAGTTGGAAATGATACAAAAGTCTCCACTGGACCATAGAACAATACTTACAATTTTGTCGCACATTAAATGACGATTTATAGCAACTCTGGCTACATTCTCTCACAACTCCAAGGCGCAGTGGTTAGAGCGTCGGAATCAAGATTCAGCGGACCAGTGTTCAAATGACACTCCAGACAGTAACCAATAATTGAAGAATACATGGGCAGGTACTCAACGGGTAAGGGATAAATAGATGGGTAAAGTAAAGTGGGAACAAATACAGTAAATATAAATAAATGTCGAGTGAAACACATCTTAATTCTGAAAAAAACACAAGACCCCGGTGCCAAATCCCTCGAAAAATTACAAGTCCAAAAAAACCTTACAACCCCAACGGGCTTACAGAGAAAAACGACAGAGTCCTTAAATGAAACCAAAATATCACGTAAAAAAGTACAAGTCCAAAATCACACCCAAAAACCCAAATACCCGGGATGTGTCAAATCCAACACAACCAAACTCTGAAAAATATAAGTCCCAAAATAAATCCAAAAATCAACCGATACTTGGTTGCAACGAAAAAAACTAAGTCCAAAAAAAACACCCAAAAGACCGACTGGCTCACGGTGGAAGATGTAAAAGTCCATAAATGGATGAAAAAAAAAGTCCAGGACAGTAAGGCATTGGGCAGTGGGATTATACGAGTGGCGTTTTTCTCCATGTGTGCTGTGCTGTGCGCTTGGGTGATTGCGTCTAGCAAGGTGGTTCGCCGTCCTTGGACGGGCATCTGGTATACTAGTCTTCTACTGCTCTATAAACCGCGGGCGTGTCTAAGTGACCTTGGCGTGTCTGTGATTCGGTGTGTTTGTTTGTTTGTTTGTTTGTCCGTTTGTTGTTTGTCTGTATCGGCGAGACGCAACCAGTGGCGAAAGTTTCGAATTGAGTAAGCGAGGCGATACGCACGTCAGCATTCTTCACCGTTTGTCCGTTTGCGCGCGCCCTTCTCGCCACACACACACACACGGGCTCGAACCGTGTGCGTTTTTTTTTTTTTTTTTTTTTTTTTTTGGACAGGGGGGGGGGATTTGTTAGTAGTCGGGTAGGTTTTTTTTCCATCGGTTGTATGTCGATGTCCTCTATTAGATTCGAGTGTACTACTTGGGGTTTGAACCATGGTCGGAGAGGTGCTTCCGCCGCACATCCGATTGGGATGGCATTGTCGCACACACTCTAACCACTACACTATCAGAACTGATATTGATATCGAGTTGGAATTTGGACAGATGGTTGTATTTTGTTGCGCTCCCAGTGTTTCGTGAGCGGCGCGCGCCGTTTGTCTTGGACATATTTTTTTACATCCAATTTCCTCTATTAGAGTTCAACTCCTAACAGTGTATTGGTTAGCGTAATCGGATAACATGCGAGAGGTCTGAAGTTCGATCCCGGATCCTGGCGCTGTTATTATTTATTAATTTGCAATGTTCAATTTACAGAGATTGGAGTGTCTATCGGGATTTGAACCCGAATACTCATGCATGGTAAGCGAACATGCTAACCACTTGACCACCAATTGATGTTTTTTCTTTGATCTTACTGACAAGTTGTTTCAAACATATCTGCGTCTCGCGTCACGTCGCTCAGGACGCATAGGTGAGCACGAAGCGATGCACCGTGTCTCTACGACATATTTATAGATCCAATTTCCTCTATTGAATTCCATCTCTCTCATGGTATTTTGGATAGCGTTCACGGCTACGAAGCGGCAGGTCCGAGGTTCGATCCCGGGTCAAGGCATTGTTATGAATTGTTTATTTGTAAAGCTCAATTTTCAATTTAGAATTTAGGGTCTATCTGGATTTGAACCCGAATACTCACGCATGGTAAGCGAACTTGCTAACCACTTGACCACCAATTGATATTCATCACTGAGCTCATTTAGAGGTAGTTTCAATTATTTTGGCGTCTCGCGTTACACACGTCGCGTAGCTCTTGGCCTCTTGCCTCACACAGGTGAGCGCGACGTGACGCACCGTATCTGTACGACATATTTTTACATCCAATTTCCTCTATCAGATTTATCTCTCTAATAGTGTATTGGATAGCGTGCTCGGCTAATATGTTAGAGGTCCAAGGTTTGATCCCGGGCAAATGCTTTGTTATTGATTAATAATTTGCAATGTTCAATTTTTAATTTAGAAATTGGAGGGTCGTTCGGGATTTGAACCCGAATACTCACGCATGGCAAGCGAACTCACTAACCACTTGGCCACCAAAATAAATTAAATGTTGATCTCATTGAAGAGTGGTCACCGTATAGTGGTTGCTCATGCCGAGTTGAAAATTATTCACTCTATTTCGCTCACGACGGGCTGAAAAGAATTCACCCTAAGTTGCTCACGACGGGCTGAAAAGAATTCACCCTATTTCGCTCACGAAGGGCTGAAAATAATTCACTCTGTTTCGCTCACGACGGGCTGAAAAGAATTCACCCTAAGTTGCTCACGACGGGCTGAAAATAATTCACTCTATTTCGCTCACGACGGGCTGAAAATAATTCAATCTATTTCGCTCACGACGGGCTGAAAATAATTCACCCTACGTTTCTCACGCCGAACTTAAAATTATTCACCCTATTCCGCTCACGACGGGCTGAAAAGAATTCACCCTTATTTTCTCACGACGGGATGAAAATAATTCAAAAAAAGTCAATCACGACGGGCTAAAAGTCAAGTGGGATGATAAACTTTCCTGATTTGGCTCACGCTTAACAAGTAGCTACAAAGAATAGTTGTAAAAAAGTGAGAATGCGTTCCACGGGCGAAACGTGTTCAAGGTACAAAAAACCGAGGATACCTTCACCGCGACTCGAGCCCGCGGGGGTGGGGCCCCCGAAGGGGCACCCCCGCGGCCGCGAGAGCTCGTGGTGAACGAATTCGAGGGAATTTTTCGGGTCAAACATAAGGTATCAGACATTCAATGACAATGGTTTAACTGGCAAATGATTTGTCCACGGGCAGGAAATTTAAGCGCAAGCTCACGCTTAAAGGGCAGGAAATTTTAAAATTCCTTCAAAATACGCTGTGCCATGAGTTGATATATGAGAAATCTAATGGCAGTGGTTTAACTGGTAAATGCGTAACTGAGTTTGACGGGCGAAACGTTTTCAAGGTACCAAAAACCGAGGATACCTTCACCGCGACTCGAGCCCGCGGGGGTGGGGCCCCCGAAGGGGCACCCCCGCGGCCGCAAGAGCTCGTGGTGAAGGAATTCGAGGGAATTTTTCGGGTCAAACACAAGGTATCGGAGATTCAATGACATTGGTTAAACTGGTAAATGATTTGTCCACGGGCAGGAAATTAAATCTTTTAAACTGTTAAAAAACGGGCAGGAAATTTTAAGTGTCCTACAGAACACGTTGGGTGAAACATAATATCTACAAATTTGTTTACGGTGGGCCATGAGTAATTGCAACTAATTCGCTAACGACGGGTGATGAATTATTCTACCAATTTATTGCAAACGCAACTGTTCACTATCGATGTTGCCTCATATATGTCGATGACTTCCTCCCAAGAAAATACTTTAATAATTCTCAATAGCTATGTGGTTAGAGAACAGGACTCAAGAAACGATGGGCTGTTGTTCAAACCGGCAATGAGGAATGTTTAGACGAAAACAGGAAATTATGAGGTATTCAGATTGAAAGCCAAGTAAATTATTTCAAACTATTTGTCAATTTTTATTTTAACAATTTATGAGTATTGAACTTAAAGACATGAATATGCTATGCGAACACTCTAACCAATACACCACCAATTATATATTTGACTATTACCTCTCAAGTGGTTATTCGAATTTTATATGCGAAGCTGAGTTTTGTAAGTTTCATTAAAATACAGGAGCAAATACTTACTGGCCAAAGAATTACGTCGTGCGATTAATATTTATTGGTATTTAGGGAAAATCCGAATTTACTTAAGTGGCTGATGACTTTTCCCCCTGTTTAACTGATAATACAACTCAACAGCTCAGTGGTTAGAGCATTGGATCCAGGATACAACGGCCCGTTGTTCAAGCCCACATCGAGATAAGTACGAGATACATGTGAGTCTAAAGTGAAGGGTAGCAATAGGGAAGAGTGTGCAGAGAGGGGATGGCGAGGGTGGGGATGGTGAGGGAGGGGATGGTGAGGGAGGGGATGGTGATGGAGGGGATGGTGAGGGAAGGGATGGTGAGGGAGAGGATGGTGAGGGAGGGAAGATAGAGAGGGGGAAGGATGAGAGAGGGGATGAAGAGGGGAAAAAGTGGGAAGAAATAAAGTGGAAGGGGAGAAAGTGAGACGGGAAGATGAGGAAGGAGAGGAAGATGGAGGTGAGAATCAGAATGAGGTGTTTGACGATCCAAACGTGTTCAAGATACAAAAAACCGTGGAAAACTTCACCGAAACTCGAGACCGTGGGAAATGTGTCAAATACAATACAACCAAACACGGAAAAAAACAAGTCCCAAAAATAAACCCAAATTTCACCGATACTTGGTTGCAACGAAAAAAAATAAGTAAAAAAAAAACACCCAAAAGACCGACTGGCTCACGGTGGAAGATGTAAAAGTCCATAAATGGATGAAAAAAAAAGTCCAGGACAGCAAGGAATTGGCCAGTGAGATTATACGAGTGGCGTTTTGGTCCATGTATACTGTGCGCTTAGGTGATTATGTCTAGCCGCCTGGTTCGCCGTCCTTGGACGGGCCTAGGTATACTAGTCTACTGCTCTATAATCTTCTACTGCTCTATAAACCGCGGGCGTGGACAAGTGACCTTGGCGTGTCTGTGATTCTGTTTGTTTGTGTGTTTGTTTGTTTGTTTGTCCCCACCAAGGCCCAGAGTGGTTTGTCTGTATCGGCGAGACGCAACCAGTGGCGAAAGTTTCGAATTGAGTAAGCGAGGCGATACACACACACGTCAGCTTGCCTCATCGTTTGTCCGTTTGCGCGCGCCCTTCTCGCCACACACACACACACGGGCTCGAACCGTGTGCGTTTTTTTTTTTTTTTTTTTTTTTTGGGATAGGGAGGGGGAATTTGTTAGTAGTCGGGTAGGTTTTTTTCCATCGGTTATATGTCGATGTCCTCTATTAGATTCGAGTGTACTACTTGGGGTTTGAACCATGGTCGGAGAGGTGCTTCCGCCGCACATCCGATAAGGATGGCATTGTCGCACACACTCTAACCACTACACTATCAGAACTGATATTCATATCGAGTTGGAATTTGGACAGATGGTTGTTGTTGTGGTTGCGCTTCCCGTGTTTCGTGCGCGGCGCGCGTCGTTTGTCTTGGACATACATTTTTAAATCCAATTTCCTCTATTGCATTCCAACTCTCTCATGGTGTATTGGTTAGCGTGCGCGGCTATCATGCGAGAGGTGTGTGGTTCGATCCCGGGTCAGGGCGCTGTTACGAATTGTTAATTTACAATGTACAATTTTTTCAATTTAGAAATTGGTGTTTATCGGGATTTGAACCTGAAAACTCACGCATGGTAAGCGAACTCGCTAACCACTTGACCACCAATTGATGTTTAAATTTGATATTAATGACAAGTTATTTCAAACATTTCTGCGTCTCGCGTCACGTCGCTCATGACGCACAGGTGAGCGCTACGCGACGCACCGTGTCTCTAAGACATATTTTTACATCCAATTCCCTTTGTAGATTTCATCGTTTTAATCGTGTATTGGATAGCGTGCTCGACTACCATGCGAGAGGTCTGAGGTTCGATCCCTGATCCAGGCGCTGTTATTATTTATTAATTTGCAATGTTCAATTTGCAGAAATTGGTGTGTCTATCGGGATTTGAACCCGAATACTCACGCATGGTAAGCGAACTCGCTAACCACTTGACCACCAATTGATATTTTTCCTTTGATCTTATTGACAAGTTATTTCAAACATATCTGCGTCTTGCGTCAAGTCGCTGATGACGCACAGGTGAGCGCGACGCGACGCACCGTGTCTCTACGACATATTTTTACATCACATTTCCTCTATTTACATCATCTCCTAATAGTGTATTGATTAGCGTGATCGGCTAACATGCGAGAGGTCCGAGGTTCGAACACGGTCAAAGCACTGTTATGAATTGTTAATTTGTAATGTTCAATTTTCAACTTGGAAATTGGTGTCTACCGGGATTTGAACCTGAAAACTCACGCATAGTAAGCGAACTCGCTAACCACTTGACCACCAATTGATATTCATCACTGAGCTCAATTAAGAGTAGTTTCTAACATTTCGGCGTTCGTCAGACACGTCGCGTTGCTCTTGCCACACCCAGGTGAGCGCGACACGATGCACCGTAGCTCTACGACATATTTTTCCATCCAATTCACTCTATCAAATTCCATATCTCTCATGGTTTATTGGTTAGCATGCTCGCCTACCGTGCGTGAGGTTCGAGGTTCGAGGTTCGATCACGGGCAATATGTTGTATTATTACGAATTACGAATTAAGAAACAGAAATTCAATTATCAATGTAGAAATTGACTTCTAACGGGAATTGAACCCGAGTACTTACACATGGTAAGCGAACTCTCTAACCGCATGGCCACCAATTGATATTGAATTTTGATCTCATTGAATAGTGGTCAATCTATGTTGCTCACGCCGAGCTGAAAATTATTCACCCTTCTTTGCTCACGACGGGCTGAAAATAATTCGCCCTATTTCTGTCACGACGGGCTGCAAATAATTCACCCTATTTGCTCATGACGGGCTGCAAATAATTCACTCTATTTCGCTCACGACGGGCTGAAAATTATTCAATCTATTTCGCTCACGACGGGCTGAAAATAATTCATTCTATTTCGCTCACGACGGGCTGAAAATAATTCACCCTACGTTGCTCACGCCGAACTTAAAATTATTCACCCTATTCCGCTCACGACGGGCTGAAAAGAATTCACCCTTATTTTCTCACGACGGGCTGAAAATAATTCAACAAAAGTCAATCACGACGGGCTAAAAGTTACGTGGGAAGATTAACTTTCTTGATTTGGCTCACGCTTAACAAGCAGCTACAAAGAATAGTTGTAAAAAAGTGAGAATGCGTTCGACGGGCGAAACGTGTTCAAGGTACACAAAACCGAGGACACCTTCACCGCGACTCAAGCCCGCGGGGGTGGGGCCCCCGAAGGGGCACCCCCGCGGCCGCGAGAGCTCGTGGTGAACGAATTCGAGGGAATTTTTCGGGTGAAACATAAGGTATCAGACATTCAATGACAATGGTTTAACTGGCAAATGATTTGTCCACGGGCAGGAAATTTAAGCGCAAGCTCACGCTTAACGGGCAGGAAATTTTAAAATTCCTTCAAAATACGCTGTGCCATGAGTTGATATATGAGAAATCTAATGGCAGTGGTTTAACTGGTAAATGCGTAACTGAGTTCGACGGGCGAAACGTTTTCAAGGTACCAAAAACCGAGGATACCTTCACCGCGACTCGAGCCCGCGGGGGTGGGGCCCCCGAAGGGGCACCCCCGCGGCCGCGAGAGCTTGTGGTGAAGGAATTCGAGGGAATTTTTCGGGTCAAACACAAGGTATCGGAGATTCAATGACATTGGTTAAACTGGCAAATGATTTGTCCACGGGCAGGAAATTAAATCTTTTAAACTGTTAAAAAACGGGCAGGAAATTTTAAGTGTTCTACAGAACACGTTGGGTGAAACATAATATCTACAAATTTGTTTACGTTGGGCCATGAGTAATTGCAACTAATTCGCTAACGACGGGTGATGAATTATTCTACCAATTTATTGCAAACGCAACTGTTCACTATCGATGTTGCCTCATATATGTCGATGACTTCCTCCCAAGAAAATACTTCAATAATTCTCAATAGCTATGTGGTTAGAGAACAGGACTCAAGAAACGATGGGCTGTTGTTCAAACCGGCAATGAGGTATACATAGACGAAAACAGGAAATTATGAGATATTCAGATTGAAAGCCAAGTAAATTATTTCAAACAATTTGTCAATTATTATCAATTATTATTTTAATAATTTATGAGTATTGAACCTTAAGACATAAATGTGCTATGCGAACACTCTAACCAATACACTACCAATCATATATTTCACTATTACCTTTCAAGTGGTTATTCGAATTTTATACGCAAAGCGAGTTTTGTAACTTACATTAAAAGACAGGAGCAAATACATTACGGGCCAAAGAATTACGTCGTTCGATTAATATTTATTGGTATTTAGAGCAAATCCGAATTGACTTAAGTGGCTGATGACTTTTCCCCCTGTTTAACTGATAATACAACTCAACAGCTCAGTGGTTAGAGCATTGGATCCAGGATACAACGGCCCGTTGTTCAAGCCCTCATCGAGATAAGTACGAGATACATGTGAGTCTAAGGGGAAGGATTACATGAGGAAGGAGTGTGCAGAGAAGGGATGGTGAGGGTGGGGATGGTGAGGGTGGGGATGGTGAGGGAGGGGATAGTGAGGGAGGGGATGGTGAGGGAGGGGATGGTGAGGGAGAGGATGGTGAGGGAGGGAAGATAGAGAGGGGGAAGGATGAGAGAGGGGAGGAAGATGGGAAAAAGTGGGAAGAAATAAATTGGAAGGGAAGAAAGTGAAACGGGAAGATGAGGAAAGAGAGGAAGAAGGAGTTGAGGATCAGAATGGGGTGTTTGACGGTCCAAACGTGGTCAAGATTCAAAAAACCGTGGAAAACTTCACCGAAACTCGAGACCGTGGGAAATGTGTCAAATACAATACAACCAAACTCTGAAAAATAAAAGTCCCAAAATAAAACCAAAACTCAACCGATACTTGCTTGCAACGAAAAAAAAACCAAGTCCACAAACAAAACCCAAAAGATCGACTGGCTCACGGTGGAAGATGTAAAAGTCCATAAATGGATGAAAAAAAAAGTCCCGGACAGTAAGAAATTGGCCAGTGGGATTATACGAGTGGCGTTTTGCTCCATGTGTACTGTGCGCTTAGGTGAACATGTCTAGCCGCCTGGTTCGCCGTCCTTGGACGGGCCTAGGTATACTAGTCTACTGCTCTATAAACCGCGGGCGTGGGTAGGTGACCTTGGGTTGTCTGTGGATCTGTCTGTTTGTTTGTTTGTTTGTTTGTTTGTCCCAACCGAGGTCCAGAGTCGTTTGTCTGTATCGGCGAGACGCAACCAGTGGCGAAAGTTTCGAATTGAGTAAGCGAGGCGATACACACGTCAGCATTCCTCACCGTTTGTCCGTTTGCGCGCGCCCTTCTCGCCACACACACACACACGGGCTCGAACCGTGTGCGTTTTTTTTTTTTTTTTTTTTTTTTTATTGGGACAGGGGGGGGGGGGAGAGGGGGGTAGAATTAGTTAGTAGTCGGGTAGGGGTTTTTTTTTCCATCGGTTATATGTCGATGTCCTCTATTAGATTCGAGTGTACTACTTGGGGTTTGAACCATGGTCGGAGAGGTGCTTCCGCCGCACATCCGATAAGGATGGCATTGTCGCACACACTCTAACCACTACACTATCAGAACTGATATTCAAATCGAGTTGGAATTTGGACAGATGGTTGTTTGTTGTTGTTGCGCTTCCCGTGTTTCGTGCGCGGCGCGCGCCGTTTGTCTTGGACATACATTTTTAAATCCAATTTCCTCTATTGCATTCCAACTCTCTCATGGTGTATTGGTTAGCGTGCGCGGCTATCATGCGAGAGGTGTGTGGTTCGATCCCGGGTCAGGGCGCTGTTACGAATTGTTAATTTACAATGTACCATTTTTTCAATTTAGAAATTGGTGTTTATCGGGATTTGAACCTGAAAACTCACGCATGGTAAGCGAACTCGCTAACCACTTGACCACCAATTGATGTTTAACTTTGATATTAATGACAAGTTATTTCAAACATTTCTGCGTCTCGCGTCACGTCGCTCATGACGCAAAGGTGAGCGCTACGCGACGCACCGTGTCTCTAAGACATATTTTTATATCCAATTCCCTTTATAGACTTCATCGTTTTAATCGTGTATTGGATAGCGTGCTCGACTACCATGCGAGAGGTCTGAGGTTCGATCCCTGATCCAGGCGCTGTTATTATTTATTAATTTGCAATGTTCAATTTGCAGAAATTGGTGTGTCTATCGGGATTTGAACCCGAATACTCACGCATGGTAAGCGAACTCGCTAACCACTTGACCACCAATTGATATTTTTCCTTTGATCTTATTGACAAGTTATTTCAAACATATCTGCGTTTTGCGTCAAGTCGCTGATGACGCACAGGTGAGCGCGACGCGACGCACCGTGTCTCTACGACATATTTTTACATCACATTTCCTCTATTTACATCATCTCCTAATAGTGTATTGATTAGCGTGATCGGCTAACATGCGAGAGGTCCGAGGTTCGAACCCGGTCAAAGCACTGTTATGAATTGTTAATTTGTAATGTTCAATTTTCAACTTGGAAATTGGTGTCTACCGGGATTTGAACCTGAAAACTCACGCATAGTAAGCGAACTCGCTAACCACTTGACCACCAATTGATATTCATCACTGAGCTCAATTAAGAGTAGTTTCTAACATTTCGGCGTTCGTCAGACACGTCGCGTTGCTCTTGCCACACCCAGGTGAGCGCGACACGATGCACCGTAGCTCTACGACATATTTTTCCATCCAATTCACTCTATCAAATTCCATATCTCTCATGGTTTATTGGTTAGCATGCTCGCCTACCGTGCGTGAGGTTCGAGGTTCGAGGTTCGATCACGGGCAATATGTTGTATTATTACGAATTACGAATTAAGAAACAGAAATTCAATTATCAATTTAGAAATTGACTTCTAACGGGAATTGAACCCGAGTACTTACACATGGTAAGCGAACTCTCTAACCGCATGGCCACCAATTGATATTGAATTTTGATCTCATTGAATAGTGGTCAATCTATGTTGCTCACGCCGAGCTGAAAATTATTCACCCTTCTTTGCTCACGACGGGCTGAAAATAATTCGCCCTATTTCTGTCACGACGGGCTGCAAATAATTCACCCTATTTGCTCATGACGGGCTGCAAATAATTCACTCTATTTCGCTCACGACGGGCTGAAAATTATTCAATCTATTTCGCTCACGACGGGCTGAAAATAATTCATTCTATTTCGCTCACGACGGGCTGAAAATAATTCACCCTACGTTGCTCACGCCGAACTTAAAATTATTCACCCTATTCCGCTCACGACGGGCTGAAAAGAATTCACCCTTATTTTCTCACGACGGGCTGAAAATAATTCAACAAAAGTCAATCACGACGGGCTAAAAGTTACGTGGGAAGATTAACTTTCTTGATTTGGCTCACGCTTAACAAGCAGCTACAAAGAATAGTTGTAAAAAAGTGAGAATGCGTTCGACGGGCGAAACGTGTTCAAGGTACACAAAACCGAGGACACCTTCACCGCGACTCAAGCCCGCGGGGGTGGGGCCCCCGAAGGGGCACCCCCGCGGCCGCGAGAGCTCGTGGTGAACGAATTCGAGGGAATTTTTCGGGTGAAACATAAGGTATCAGACATTCAATGACAATGGTTTAACTGGCAAATGATTTGTCCACGGGCAGGAAATTTAAGCGCAAGCTCACGCTTAACGGGCAGGAAATTTTAAAATTCCTTCAAAATACGCTGTGCCATGAGTTGATATATGAGAAATCTAATGGCAGTGGTTTAACTGGTAAATGCGTAACTGAGTTCGACGGGCGAAACGTTTTCAAGGTACCAAAAACCGAGGATACCTTCACCGCGACTCGAGCCCGCGGGGGTGGGGCCCCCGAAGGGGCACCCCCGCGGCCGCGAGAGCTTGTGGTGAAGGAATTCGAGGGAATTTTTCGGGTCAAACACAAGGTATCGGAGATTCAATGACATTGGTTAAACTGGCAAATGATTTGTCCACGGGCAGGAAATTAAATCTTTTAAACTGTTAAAAAACGGGCAGGAAATTTTAAGTGTTCTACAGAACACGTTGGGTGAAACATAATATCTACAAATTTGTTTACGTTGGGCCATGAGTAATTGCAACTAATTCGCTAACGACGGGTGATGAATTATTCTACCAATTTATTGCAAACGCAACTGTTCACTATCGATGTTGCCTCATATATGTCGATGACTTCCTCCCAAGAAAATACTTCAATAATTCTCAATAGCTATGTGGTTAGAGAACAGGACTCAAGAAACGATGGGCTGTTGTTCAAACCGGCAATGAGGTATACATAGACGAAAACAGGAAATTATGAGATATTCAGATTGAAAGCCAAGTAAATTATTTCAAACAATTTGTCAATTATTATCAATTATTATTTTAATAATTTATGAGTATTGAACCTTAAGACATAAATGTGCTATGCGAACACTCTAACCAATACACTACCAATCATATATTTCACTATTACCTTTCAAGTGGTTATTCGAATTTTATACGCAAAGCGAGTTTTGTAACTTACATTAAAAGACAGGAGCAAATACATTACGGGCCAAAGAATTACGTCGTTCGATTAATATTTATTGGTATTTAGAGCAAATCCGAATTGACTTAAGTGGCTGATGACTTTTCCCCCTGTTTAACTGATAATACAACTCAACAGCTCAGTGGTTAGAGCATTGGATCCAGGATACAACGGCCCGTTGTTCAAGCCCTCATCGAGATAAGTACGAGATACATGTGAGTCTAAGGGGAAGGATTACATGAGGAAGGAGTGTGCAGAGAAGGGATGGTGAGGGTGGGGATGGTGAGGGTGGGGATGGTGAGGGTGGGGATGGTGAGGGAGGGGATAGTGAGGGAGGGGATGGTGAGGGAGGGGATGGTGAGGGAGAGGATGGTGAGGGAGGGAAGATAGAGAGGGGGAAGGATGAGAGAGGGGAGGAAGATGGGAAAAAGTGGGAAGAAATAAATTGGAAGGGAAGAAAGTGAAACGGGAAGATGAGGAAAGAGAGGAAGAAGGAGTTGAGGATCAGAATGGGGTGTTTGACGGTCCAAACGTGGTCAAGATTCAAAAAACCGTGGAAAACTTCACCGAAACTCGAGACCGTGGGAAATGTGTCAAATACAATACAACCAAACTCTGAAAAATAAAAGTCCCAAAATAAAACCAAAACTCAACCGATACTTGCTTGCAACGAAAAAAAAACCAAGTCCACAAACAAAACCCAAAAGATCGACTGGCTCACGGTGGAAGATGTAAAAGTCCATAAATGGATGAAAAAAAAAGTCCCGGACAGTAAGAAATTGGCCAGTGGGATTATACGAGTGGCGTTTTGCTCCATGTGTACTGTGCGCTTAGGTGAACATGTCTAGCCGCCTGGTTCGCCGTCCTTGGACGGGCCTAGGTATACTAGTCTCTTTGCAACAACCCGCGGTGCGTCCCATTCAACCTTGACTTTGTCTGTGAAACTGTTTGTTTGTTTGTTTGTACGTTTGTTTGTTTGTGCATCCCGCTTTGCTGTTTGTCTGTAGCGGCGAGACGCATCCAGGTGCGAAAGATTAGAGACATGAGGCGCGTACATCGTTTAAGGCGCCTTACCACTCTCTCACACACTCATCCATCATTCTGCTCTGCTCGCTTCTCTCAACTGCATCTCGCAGCTGCCGCTATAGATGCCACATGTAGCGCCACGAGGGTTCGAACCAAGTGGGGGGAAGGATGGGGGTTTGGAGATGTTTTTTTTCCATTGGTAATTATCACACAATGTCCTCTATTAATTTGTATCGAGTGTTGGGTTTGAACCATGGCTTCGAATACTTGGTGGGTCCGATAGCGTTGCAACACGGTCCTCACCTCATACTCTAACCACTACACTATCAGAACTGATATTCATTCCAAGTTGAAACTCTACACAACTGCTGTCGTTGCGACTTTTGGTGCTTTTTAGTTCTCATCCACACACTACATCAATCCATCCCATGGCTTGCTGCCGAATCTCATCGGCTCATGGTATAGTGGTTAGCGTGCTCGCTCAGCATGCGAGAGGTCCGAGGTTCGATCCCGGCTCAAGTCATCACATTCGATTTTAATGAACTGAAAGTAATTATTGGAAATTAATGGTCGCTTATCCCGGGGATTGAACCCGAGTCCTCTTGCATGGTTAGCGAACGCTCTAACCACTGGACCACCAATTTATATCTGATTGTTACTTTAACTTCAAGTAACTCGGCACACACACACATGTCATCTATGCGGTCGCCGTGAAAGACGAGACGCATGCCATCGTTGACTCATGATTCTGCATATAAACCATGCCATATATTCCATCGGCTAATGGTACAGTGGTTAGCGTGCTTGCTTAGCATGCGAGAGGTCCGAGGTTCGAACCCGGCTCAAGTCACATTCGATTTTAATGAACTGAAAGTAATTATTTGAAATTAATGGTCACTCATACCGGGGATTGAACCCGAGTCATCTGACATGGTTAGCGAACACTCTAACCACTGGACCACCAATTGATATGTGACTGTTACTTCAACTTCAAGTGACTCGGCACACACACACATGTCATCTATGCGGCTCGCCGTGAAAGACGAGACGCATGCCAACGTCGACTCACGATTCTGCATATAAACCCTGCTATGCTGCCACATTTCATCACCTCATGATATAGTGATTAGCATACTCGCTTAGAATGCTAGAAGTCCGAGGTTCGATCCCGGTTCAAGTGACAATTTTTGATGAATTTTGAAATTTGTTTGTAATTGTTGGAAATCAATGGTCCATTTCTCGGGGTTTGAACCCGAGTACTCTGTCATGATTAGCGAACACTCTAACCACTGGACCACCATTTGATATCTGTTTGATGAACCATCGATTGATATGTTATCATCTCATCATACCCAAGTAGATCGCGTTGAGACGAGACGCGTGCCGTCGTTGTTGACCCATAATTATATAACGCATAACAGCTTCACTTGCTTGGACCTATCCTAACTGAAATCGGAAACAGAATTGTCAAATCTTTTACCCTGTCGATTATTTATTTGCCGTACTTTTCCCCACACCTCGATTCCAAAGTTTTCTGTGTAAAAGAATGCGAAGAAGATATTTTTTTGCCAATAGTGTAACACTCAGACTGAAATTCTTATTTTCTGTCTTTTCCTCCAGCAAACTTTTACCTTCCTGAGACTTTGCTGATGAAAAGATTGTGAATAACAATTATTTCCTGAAACTGGACCATCCCAGCATAAATTCTTATTCACAGTCTTTCATGAGCAAACTTTTACTTTACTGTTATTTTGGTGATGATAAGATTGCGAATAAGAAAAATTTCCTAAAACTGGACCATACCACGTTAATCTAACCAAAACAAAACAAAGTGTCGACTGCTATAACCAAAACAAAACAAAGTGTCGACTGCTATTATAGAAAAGTTTGTTGTTTTCAGTTGAAAGAGCTTCTGGGACTTGGCCGCTAGGTGGCACCGGTGAAACGACTTTCTTTCCTTTCAACTCTAAGGAAATTACAAATATATATCAAACTATTAATTACAAGTATAGGAACATTTATTAAGTTAACTAATAATTTTTTGTGCTTTTTTTGCTGCTGATGTAAAAAAATTTACACAGCCGACATAGGAAACCTCGGAGATTCCCGTCCTCTAGATTAAGTAGCCCATGCTCCTCCTTGGCGTCCTTGCTTAGCCGCTACTCCTTGCAGGCTGCAGTGGCAGCAATTTTTTTTGAATTTGTTTTCCCTTAAGTAAGAATGACGACAAGAACCATCGTATTGAAGTTCTATTTAACTAATCGTGTTTTTACGAAGAAACAGATGTACTCATAGCCGTTCCCATATGAACGCTTTATTTTGTGAAATCGAAAGAGATGTTTTAGTAAAGCTTCAAAAACTGATTATGTGATGGACAGTGAAACCGTTAAAGAGAATACTGGCCATACCAGTTCAGTGATACCTGATGGTAATTATTTGTTATACTTTGAGTATTTTATTGTGTTTTGTGTTTATCATTAATCATAACTTTTTTAGATCAGATGCCATTCATCCTGTGAGAGTTCTCTCAAACCAGGTTGATAGCAAGGTTGATAGTCAAATAGTTGAAGAGAACGTGCCAGTTCAGTGATCTCTTGCTGCAGGTAATTATTTGCTACTCTTTTCGAATATATTGTGTCCTGTGTTTATGGTTAATCTTAACTTTTCTTAAATTAGATGCCATATGTCATGTGACAGTTCTCTCAAACCAAGTTGATAGTCAAATAGAAGAAGAGAATACTGGCCGTGCCAGTTCAGTGATCTCTTGCTGCAGGTAATTATTTGCTACTCTTTTCGAATATATTGTGTCCTGTGTTTATGGTTAATCTTAACTTTTCTTAATTTAGATGCCATTAGTCATGTGACAATTCTTTCAAACGTACCAAGTTGATAGTCAAATAGAAGAAGAGAATACTGGCCGTGCCAGTTCAGTGATCTCTTGCTGCAGGTAATTATTTGCTTTCTTTTAGAATATACTGTGTTCATGATTAATCTTATCTTTTTAAAAACCAATAGCCATCCATCCTGTGACAGTTCTCTTATACCGGGTTGATATTCAAATAGATGAAGATAATACTGGCCATACCAGTTTCAGTGATAACTGATGGTAATTATTTGTTATACTTTGAGTATTTCATTGTGTTATGTTTTTATTATTAATCATAAATTTTTTAGATCAGATATGCCATTCATCCTGTGACAGTTCTCTCAGGCCACGTTGATAGTCAAATAGTTAATAGTTAAAGGGAACACTGGCCGTGCCAGTTCAGTGATCTCTGCTGCTGGTTAGTTATTTGCTAATATTTAAAAAAATACTGTGTCCTATGTTTATGGTTAATCTTAACTTTTCTTAAATCAGATGCCATCCTTTTTATGACAGTTCTCTCAAACCATGTTGATAGTCAAAATAAATGATGATAATCTGTCAGCGGACACTTGGTTGTGTGGTTAGAGTACCCGCGCCGTGATTCGTTGAGTCGCACGTTCAAGTCTCTTGCTGGAAGTTCATTTTGAATTTTCGCCTTTTGCGCGGAAAACTGTTTCTGTTGATTATTTAAATTCGTATTTTGTAACCGGAATTATATATGTATTGGTGTCGTGGTTAGCACGCTCGCCGTGTAATCATGAAGTCGGTGGTTCGATACTCCATCCAGACAAATGTTTTACTGATTTTTTTTTTCGCCAATCAATAAAAAAAATTATAGCAGACAACTTCATTGTTTATCTCACAATACGGCGAAACGTCAGATATTGTGTGTTACAGTTTTTGTTGTTATTCACTGTTGATTCAACTGAAAATTTTGCTGGTTCCATATATATTGAAAAGTCAAAGGTGAGATTGGTTCAATTTTATTCATTGTGAGAATTTGCATTATGAAACTGTAAAACAAGACAAATTGGGCAAAATGAATGTTAAACTGGTTTGGCTTAGTGATTCATGCTTTGTTTTGTATTTCTTATTCGCAGTCTTTTCATCACAAAATCTCAGGAAAGTGGAAGTCTGCTGAAGAAAAGACTGCGAATAAGAATTTCTGCTGGCATGGTACAGTTTTAGGAAATAATTCTTATTCACAGTCTTTTCATCACCAAAATCTCAGTAAAGTAAAAGTTTGCAGATGAAAAGACTGTGAATAAGAATTTCTGCTGGGATGGCCCAGTTTTGGGAAATGATTCTTATTCGCAGTCTTTTCATCAGCAGAATCTCAGTAAAGCACAAGTAAACTGAAGAAAAGACTGCGAATAAGAATTTCTGCTGGTATGGTCCACTTTTAGGAAATAATTCTTATTCGCAGTCTTTTCATCTACAAAATCTCAGTAAAGTAAAAGTTTGCTCAAGAAAAGACTGCGAATAAGAATTTTTGCTGGGATGGTCCAGTTTTAGGATATTATTCTTATTCACAGTCTTTTCATCAGAAAAATCTCAGTATTAAAGTAAAAGTTTGCTCAAGAAAAGACTGCGAAAAAGAATTTCTGCTGGGATGGCCCAGTTTAAGGAAATAATTCTTATTGACTCATGTTGTTTTGTATTTCAGCATTTGATTGGTGGCTTATTCATCGATTTCGCTGTGTATTTACGACCGCCTTTAAGTCAACGACTAAATTCAGGATTTGAATTCTAAGGTAATCTGATTTTCCGATACCATTTCTAGATATAGTCTTAATCATCAATGTTGAAAGCTTTGTTAAGTGTGGGTAAATCTTGGTTATGTGTGTCATTAATTATGAATTGATTGTGTTTTCAGTGTTTTGGTTTCATCATGTGATCTAAACTTAAGGTATCAAGTATATTTTAGCTTCTGTATATCATTTTGGGGTCATTGATTTTCCATACTTTGGTATACGTCGGTGGAGTATTGGATAACGTTCGCTTCCGTACTAAGAGGTTTATCCTTCACATCTAGATTAAGTCAATTCTGTTTTTTGGTTTTGAATAAATGTCTGTGATTGATAACTATGTGCTATGCCTTGCATCTACTTGAAAAAAAAAACAACTGCTAGAAATCGCCAGCTCCCGGTTATTTTGTCGTCGAATTGATTTTTCATGTCATCGGCCCGTGGTGCTGTGGTTAGCGTGGCGGATTTCAAACATTGAGGTTGATGGTTCAAAACTGATTCCGTGAAAAAAAAAAAAAATTGTTTATTTCAAAACTGTGTTTCTTTCACTGAACTTGGTGCATTTGTGTTGCTTTTGTGTTTTAATACTAATATGTGTTTTTTTGTTGCCATTCTTCAGCGGGATCTACAATATTCGAGTCGCCGGTTATTCCAACTTCGAGATGTCTTCCAGCTTCCTACAGCATCACAACACTCATTTCTCAAGTAAAGTACTTTCCGAATTCCATCAATTTAAAGTCCGTAGCATGTTATCTTAGCCTGCTAAAGACTTAATAGTTGTGGTGTCCGACGGTTTTCAGCCAATTTGTGCTGGTCTTGGTGTAGCGGTTAGCATTATGGCTTTCAAACAGCCACAATTGCGATTGAAATCCCGATCAAGTCAGCATCAAGTTGAGCGTCAATGAAAATAATTGTATTACTTTTGCCATTTTTGGAGGTATGTCTTTTGTGTAACGAACAGTCGACAACCGGAGAGGAGCTAACCTGCGATGCGTATTTGTTTATCAGATGTGAACCTTAACCGGGCTGTACCACTGGGATATTGAGCACCGGGTGTCGACGGCTTATGTTCGTATTTGTGTTTAGTTTTAAGCTTTTTGAACATTTGTGCGGTGTAAAGTCCTCCAAAAGCCCTCCAAAAAGCCCTCCACTGATAGTAGCGAATTTTTTTTGGAAAATTAGGGGTTATTTTGCTGATCTGAAAATGCCACCGCGTCGCGAATTAACTCGAGAGGAAAAGGATGAGAAGAATAGGAAGGCTAGGGAAAAAAGAAGTCTCGAAGACCCGGAGGCAAAACAAGTTAGATTGGCGGCTCAGAGGGAAAAGGCCAAGTTCGTCCGTGAAGAGAAGCGTCGTCGGCTCAATCCCGAAGATGATCAGGCTGCAAAGAATTTGAAGGCGCAAAAGGCGAGAGAAGACCGTCAGGCAGAGGCACCTGACGAAAGAGCGTTGAGGCAGAGGTTAGATGCGGACCGGAAAAGAGTCGCCCGTGCTAGCGAGACGGGAGTTGAGCATCAAGCTAGGCTGCTCGATCAAAGAATCCGGCAGCAACTCCTTAGGCAGGAGCAGAATGAAGAAGATGATCGTGCTCGACTGTTGGCCGAGGAGGAGCGGGTAGCAGTTCTTCGGCACGGAGAACAAAATCTGCACGAAGAAGAAAATCGTATTCGATTGGATGCTGAGGCAGAGCGGCAGGCTGGTCTTTTTCAATCAGAAGAAAATCGTTTGCGATTGGAAGCCGAGGCAGAGAGGCAGGCTGGTCTTCTTCAAACAGAAGAAAATCGTGTTCGATTGCAGGCCGAGGCGGATCGGCAAGCTGCCCTTCGTCAACAAGAAACGGCATCTATCTTGCGAGCGATGAATCAGAGAACAACGTCTGATCGTTCAACGGTTGTTCTTGCCAATGATGCTGTGGCAGAGCGTCCAGCAAGACAACAACACCAGGCAGGAAAGACAGCTGTCGGCAACCGAGAAACTCCTGAAGAGCAACGAGCTCGATTGCAATCCCAGGCATTACGGATGAGAATTCTGCGGCAAGATGAATCTGAAGAAGAGAGATCAGCTAGGCTTCGAGATCAGGCCTTGAGGCAAAAAGCTCTGCACCACGAAGAATCAGAAGCAGAAAAGTTGGCTCGACTACGGGAACAGTCATTACGGCAAAAAGCTCTGCGGAACGGGGAATCGGAAGCAGAGAAATCAGCTAGGCTACGCGAACAGGCTCTGCGGCAAAGTTCCTTGCGTAGCGAAGAATCGGAAGCAGAAAAAGCAGCTAGGCTGCGTGAAAAGGCTCTGCGGCAAAGTTCTCTGCGCAACAAGGAATCGGAAGCCGAAAAATCAGCCAGGCTTGGCGCACAGTCTCTGCGGCAAAGTTCTCTGCGCAACGAGGAATTGGAAGCCGAAAAAGTAGCTAGGCTGCGCGAACAGTCTCTGCGGCAAAGATGTCTTCGGAATCAAGAAATTGAAGCAGAAAATGTGGCACGACTTCGTGATCAATTAGTCCGTCAGGAAGGTTTACGCGACAACGAAACTGAAGAAAGCAATCTTTCTCGACTTCAGGATCAGTCATCACGCCAGGAAGTCGTACGAGAAAAGGAAACCACAACGGAACGAATAGAGCGCGCCATCTCTGATAGATTTCGTCAGCAAGTCAATGTGTTCGACGAAATTGAGCAGGAAGGTCGCGTTGAACACTCTGATTTCATGGCTGATTACAGAGCGACCGAGAACGAAGAAGAAACTGCTATGAGGCGTGAAGAGGATCGGCTTCGAACAGAGTTACGTCGAGAACTTGAAGAACAACGAGAGCGAGAAAACGAAGAATTGCGAGCCAGGGATGCACTTGATCATGGCGAAATTAATCCAATTGAAAATGAAGAAGACGAAGCTCTTCGTTTGCAGTTGATGACTGAACGCGACCGGCGTGGAAATCCAAGAACTCATCGGCAGGCTTGCAAAGAAATCGTGGCAGAGGACCGCGTTCACTTGCATGATTGCGGAGATTTGACCAAGATTTGCTCGGAATGTGATGCCAAACATTTCGCGAAAGAAATGCCGAAAGACAAGAAGTTCCAGCAATGCTGCGCAAAGGGCAATGTCATTCTTCCACCTGCTAAGCCGTGTCCAGAACCATTGGCCAGCCTCTTGCAAAACCGGCATCCCAAATCGAAACATTTCATGAAGCAGATTCGAAATTACAACAGCGCCCATGCTTTCGCCTCTATGGGAGCTAATTTTTCAACGCCGCCGGGTCGCGGCCCGACCTGTGTACGCATCCATGGTCAGATTTACCACCAAACTACTCCTCTCGGTCAGACGGCAAATCCCAGATACTCTGATTTGTATTTTTTGGATTCTGCGCAGGCTACTGATTTCAGGGCGAATATCGAAATGATGTCAGGTTGTTGTAGAACTTTGATGGAAGAGCTGGACGCTATGCTTCGAGAAATGAATCCTTACGCCTTGACCTACAAGATGATGCGTCAGGTTCTTGAAGAAGAATATGTTCAACGTGAAGCTGAAAATCTTCCTCACTACACTGTCGGCATGATCATCACTTGCGATAGGAGAAATGTCGACCAACGAAGATACAACTGTCCAACGGTCAACGAAATTGCTGTGGTTTTCAAAAGCACTGACGGTGAACCACCAGCCTACAGAGATATTCGTGGCCATCTCTACATTCCCGTCAGAGGCCGACGATTCATCCAGATTGACACAAAAAAGGTTATGTGTGATCCGATGTGTTACCCACTTTTATTTCCGAACGGTGACGACGGTTGGCAAATCAACATGCCTTATACCACCACCAGACGGAGAGAGAGAGATGAAGCGGCAGCAATGGCCATGATTGTTGAAGAAGATGAAGAGGAGCAGATTGATCCCTTGTGGCTCAACCCCAGAGTTTTAATTCGTGAGGAAATGGCCGCAGCAGATGGCAATGCTGTGATTGAAAATGAGACAGGTGAAGAACAAGAACCAGAAGCGGACGAGGAGAACGACGATCGACCACCGAACAGAAACAGAGGCCCACGCTCAAGAGTGACGCAAGCCGAATTTTACAGTTCGCGCATATCAGTTCGTGGTGATTTCAACAACGTTTTGGCTGGGGGTCCCGTCACTCAGATGTATTTTGTCGATTCTTACGTCAAGACCGAGGGGAGTCGCCTAGATTGGCTCAGACGAAACCAGAAAGAGCTGCATGTTGAGCGCTACTGCGGTCTGATGGATTACATCAACAATCGAGCAGAGAGAGCAAATTTGGCAGTTGGCTCGATCTACATTCTCCCTTCGTCTTTTATTGGCAGTCCTCGAGCCATGAAACAAAATTACCAAGACGCTATGGCAATTTGTGGAAAATTTGGCAAACCGACTTTTTTTGTGACGTTTACCTGCAATCCCAAGTGGAGGGAAATTGTTGCTAATATCCCAAACTACTTGACGGCTTCCGATCGTCCCGATATGGTCGCAAGAGTATTCCACTTGAAGAAGAAAGAGTTGGTCGACGACATCGAGAAAAAGCAAATATTGGGTTTCGCCGCGGCCAGAATCGAAGTCATCGAATTTCAGAAACGTGGACTGCCTCATTGCCACATGCTGGTGTGGGTCGACAGCCGTGACGCTCCTTCGACACCAGAGGATATGGATAAGACCATCTGCGCTGAAATTCCCGACAAGACACTCTATCCAAGACTTTACGACTCTGTTATGGCTCACATGATTCACGGTCCGTGTGGAGCCATCAACAAAAATTCTCCCTGCATGGATGAAGAGGGCTGCAGTAAAAAGTTCCCCAAAGACTTCAACGCAGAGACTATGATCAATGACAACGGCTATCCGACGTATAAAAGAAGAAACACTGGTGTTGTACATCGTTTGAAAAGGGGGCACACTCACTATGAAGTGGACAACCGATGGGTTGTTCCTTATAACCCTTGGTTGCTACTGAAATATGATTGTCACATCAACATCGAGTATTGCGCCAATATGACCACTGTCAAGTACATCTTCAAGTATGTGTACAAAGGTCACGACTGCAGCAACATTGAAACGAAAACTGGAACGCATCAGCAGGCTGGAGAAGAAAACGAGCAGGTTTTTGTTTGGGACGAAATCTCCACCTTTACGGACACCCGTTACGTCAGCGCGCCAGAAGCCGCCCATAGAATCTTCAAGTTTCCTCTCAGCGATCGTTCTCATACCATCACCCGACTAGCCGTGCATCTGCCTCTTGAACAGTCCGTCTTTTTCCAACCGGGCAACGAGGAACAGGCAGTCATCAATGCCGCGACCAAAGAAACGACGTTAACTGCTTGGTTCATCTTGAATCGGGATAATGAAGAAGCGAGACAGTATTTTTACCGAGAAATTGTCCATCATTTCTGTTTCGTTAGGTCGGGTGAACGTTATTATTGGAAACCACGAAGAAGAAATATTAAAATCATAGGCCGCTTATATACCGTGGGCGTCCGTCAAGTTGAGCGATACTGCCTTCGCTTGCTTCTCATCAACGTCAGAGGATCAACCAGCTTTGAAGATCTCCGCACGGTCAACGGTGTCCTTCTACCGACGTTTAAATCAGCCGCTTCTGCTTTGAATTTGCTGGAGGACGACAGCGTTTGGGAGAAGACCTTGGACGATGCCGCCGCCTTTGAAATGCCGGAGCGATTGAGACAGCTCTTTGTCGATGTCTGCCTCTTTTGCAATCCTACCGACGCTCTTCATCTCTTTGATCGGTCTCTGCCCCACCTTATGGAAGATTTCATTCGAACTGGTCACGATGCGGAAGTCGCCAAAAACTTGACTTTGAAATGGATTCAAGACAAGTTGATTCTCCACAATAGAACAATGGAAGAACTCTCTTTGCCTGTTCCTGACTTTCAGCTTATTCGCCAAATTATTGAAGCTCAACTCGAAGAGAATACTGCAATTACCCGGATAGAAAAGAGACGATTGGGTGAACTGATGGTTACTCAATTGAACGAAGGTCAACGAGCCGCCTATGATCAAGTCATGGCTGCCATCAACGACAACAACAACTCAGTTCCCCATCAGTATTTTTTGGATGGTCCTGGAGGTACTGGCAAGACCTTTTTGTACAACACTCTGATCACCGTACTGCAAGGCCAAGGGAAGACAGTCATCGCCGTCGCTTCTACCGGCATCGCTTCTACGTTGTTGATTGACGGCTCAACATACCATTCCCAATTTAAGATCTACCCTCCAATTACCGAAGTTACCAGATCGAAAATTGTAGATGGAAGCACTCTCGCTAATTTGATTTTAAGTGCCGTTCTCATCATTTCCGACGAAGCCACAATGAAGACAAATCACGCTCTCGACGCTTTTAATTTCCTCTTTCAAAAATTGGAAAAGAAAAATATACCTCATGGTGGAAAAGTCCTTCTTCTTGGTGGTGACTTTCGTCAATGTTTACCAGTCGTCCGACATGGAAACAGGGTGAAGGTGGTGGAAGCTACAATCCGAAATAACGCAACGTGGCCTCTGTTTCGTCATTTTCGTCTAACCCAGAATATGCGTACCGTGGCCGGCAATCAAGACTACGCTGACTGGCTTATTCAGCTTGGAAACGGTACTCTGCCAACGAATCCAAGACTTAACAATCCCGATCTCATCGAAATTCCTGCCGAATTTCTGGACTTTGGACGGAATTTGATTGAGTACGTCTTTGGTGTTCCTTCTCTTCTTTTGGATCCAGAGGTATCTCAGCAGATTTGCAGTCGAGCCATTCTCTGTCCGAAGAACGAAGACTGCCTACGGATCAACAATCAGATCATCAAAGACATGCCTGGAATAGTTCATCAGTACAAAAGCATCGACACGATTGATTCGGACGATCCTGAAGAAATTGCCAATTATCCAACCGAGATTCTCAACACCTTTAATGTGTCCGGAATTCCCACTCATGTTCTCAAGTTGAAAGTGGGAGCCATCATCATTCTGCTCAAGAACATTGATTCGCGTAAGGGTCTCTGCAATGGCACCCGTCTCATCATCAGGGCCCTCAGAGAAAATCTGATCGTTGCAGACATCGCTTCCGGCAAGAACAAGGGTCACACGGTTTACATCCCGCGAATGACGCTGTCGCCCACCGATTCCGATCTTCCTGTCACACTCAAGAGGCTCCAGTTTCCTGTGCTGTTGGCATTTGCCATAACCATCACCAAGTCACAGGGCCAGACTTTTGATCGTGTCGGCATTTTCCTCCCGGAGCCTGTCTTTTCTCACGGTCAGCTGTATGTGGCTTTTTCACGTGCAACATCGAAAGAAGGTTCATAAATAATTTTATAGATTTTTGTTTACTTCTTTTACTTAATAGTATTTTTTACATTATTGTTTTTCTATTGGGGAAAAAACCCATAGGAGTGAAAGTCGAAATAGCTGAATCTGCAAAGCAAGGACGGCTTTTCAGAAATCACCTGACAGCCACTGAAGAGGAAAAAGAAAAAGTATTCACCGTCAATATTGTTTACAAAGAAGTCCTTTTGTAAACACATCATCATCACACAGTTAAACGACTTAATCCTTTATACCATTCGTCCGTAGTCAACCCCTGAAAACCTTACTGGATCCCTTTTTCCTTTCTATTCCTTTCTTTCCCAGCTTTTCAAACCCAAGAGGAACTAAATTCCGCCTCGGTCTACGGGCCAAAAAATGGAGCACGGGCATGGCCATGGGGTAGTACCCATGTGCGCTCAACCGTGAATTAATAATATTAAAGTGTATCAATAAATACCAAAAATAATTTAAAAAAAAAACAAATTTCAAAATTCTCGCCAATGAAAAATATTTTAACAGTGTTTTACGAGCAATAAACATCAGTAAATGGTGTACTGGTTAGCGTACTTGCTTAAGGACAGTAATGGTAAAAGTTCAAGCCTGGCTGAGAGCCGTTATTTTTTTATATATTCTTCGGATTTCAAAACTGATAGTTTTCAAAGTATCGCACTTATAATGATGATGCCAAGTATTATTTCGCCGTTTATGAACGCTATAGCCACTACACATTTTTTTTATTTATCTGTTAATTAAAAATCGATTGATTGAAACGACCATTCGAACAGTAATTCACCCGCTTTGCTCATGCCGGGCGATTAATACAACCTTAGAATAAACCTTAAACATTGTCCGATAAACAGTCCAACAGATTTGATTACAACGAGCGATGAGTGACATCACTGAAAAAAGATTACGCATCGATGGTTCAAACCCACAGTCGGCTAATATCTTTCTGATGTAAAGAATAGCACGAGTAGCGACCGAATGATGTTTAGCGATCGGTAGCGATTTTAAAAAAATGTCTTCAAATCCAAGGACTTTAATTTTGCTCCAGCTGGGCGATATCCATGACAATATGTAAGTATGCGCTATGCACCTGGTCACGTCGGGACTTTAATAATCATACCGCTGTTGGTGTAGTGGTTAGAGCACTGGGTAGGTGACGCTAAGGTTGGTGGTTCAAACCCACTCTTGGCAAACAACTGTGTAATAATGCAAATATTCTTAAAAACGAATAATTCAAAAACCGATGCAAATAAATCGATTTTGCTCATGATGAGTTGTTACCATCACAATCTGTAAGTATGCGTTAACCTCCTGATCACGTTGGGACTTGATTTCCACCACCGCTGTTGGTGTAGTGGTTATAGCATTGTATTGGTAGTTCAATCATTGATGGTTCAAGCCCACTCTCGATAAACATCTATTACATGTAGAAAATAATCTCTCAATTGAGTAATTCTTATACTGATGCCTATAAATCGATTTTGCTCACGCTGGGCGATAACCATGACTATGTGTGAGTATGCGCTGTCAACTTGGTGACGTCGGGACTGTTGAAGTTAATGAGCACCGCTGTTGGTGTAGTGGTTATAACGTTTGATTGATAATACAAAGGATGGTGGTTCAAACCCACTCTCGGAGAACAACTGTCTAATGAATCAATTATTTTCAATATCGATGAATTCACACACCGATGATAATATGTCGATTTTGCTCACGCTGGGCGATAACCATGACTGTGTGTGAGTATGCACTGTCCACTTGGTGACTCCGGGACTGTTGTCACTCATTATCACCGCTGTTGGTGTAGTGGTTAAAACATTGGATTGTTAATACGAAGGTTGATGGTTCAAACCCACTCTGGGCATTTAACTATGTAATGAAACAAATAGTTTTACAATAGAATAATTCTGATACTGATGCCAATTAATCGTTTTGCTCACGCTGGGCGATAACCATGACAATGTGTTAGGTATGCGCAGTCAACTTGGTCACAAAGGGACTTTTAACAAGAATGAGCATCGCTTTTGGTGTAGTGGTTATAACATTGGTTTAATTATTCCAAGTTCAGTGGTTCAAACTCACTCTCGGAAAACAACTGTCTAATGAATCAATTATTTCCAATATCGTTGAATTCAAACAGCGATGATAATAAGTCGATTTTGCTCACACTGGGCGATAACCATGACTATGTGTGAGTATGCGCTGTCCACTTGGTGACGTCGGGACTGTTGACGTTTCTGAGCACCGCTGTTGGTGTAGTGGTTATAACATGGGATTGGTAATACAAAGTAGGTGGATCTCACCCACTGTGGGCAATTAATTGTCTAATGAATAAATTAATACAATAACCGATGAATTCTAACACCATTGTAAATAAAACGCTTTTGCTCTCGCCGGGTGATAAATATTGCAAAGTTAAGTATGCGCTATACATTTGGTCAAGTTGGAAAATCGTCATAAACACTGCTGTTGTTGAAGTGGTTATAGATTTGGATTAGTAAGAAAAAGGTTAATGGAACAAACCCACTTTCAGGCAAATAACAATCGAATGAATAAAATAGTTCCCGGAACGGTGAATGATTACAATGATGCAAAAAAATCGATTTTGTTCTTGCTGGGCGATGAACCTCACGTTGGTAATTTTACCGCCGTAGGCAATTGCTCTTTTGAAAAGTTTGCATAAACAATGAGACTGTTGGTATAGTCAGAATTACTCGAGAAAAAATAACAGGAGATTAAGCAATAAAATGTTAGCAACAGCCATTCGTTTCGGCCCTGAATTTGCTATTTAAGACAGTTTACTGGCTTACGACTATCCATTCGTCGAGCTGATAAGCTTGCTTTTCTATATTCACTCAAAGAATGGTGGTTCAAACCCACTCTTGACAAACAATTGTCTAATGAAGCAAATAGTCTTTATTTCGCTAAATGCAAACTCCGATGTAAATAAAACGCTTTTGCTCACGCTGAGTGATAACTATGACAATATGTAAGTATGCGCTATCCACCTGGTCACCTCGGAAAATGATTTAAATAACGTAGTTGGTGAAGTGGTTATGGCATTGAATAGGTAAATTAAGGGTTGGTGGTTCAAATACACTCTCAGGAAAACAACATTGGAATGAAACAAATAGTTCCAGAAACGATGAATTCTTACACTGATGCAAATAAATCGATTTTGTTCTTGCTGGGCGATGATACTGAAAATTTTAAAGTATGCACTACCCATTAGGTCCCGTCGAGACTTGCATTGAATTATGCTTATTAATATTAATTTAATAATGCACCCATTTTCGTTTATTTTTGCTGACCATGACAATATAGATGTATGCAGAATCCATTTGGTCACATCAAGACTTGCAACCAAACACCGCTGTTGGTGTAGTGGTTATAGCCTTGGATTGATAACTCAAAGCGTGGTGGTTCAAACCTACTTTCGGCAAACAACCGTCTAATGAAGCAAATTGTGTCAATATCGATAAAGTTAAACTACGATGATATTGAAACGCTTTTGCTCACGCTGGGTTATAACTATGACATTGTGTAAGTATGCGCTATCCACATAGTCACGTCGGAACTTGCTTACATACACCGCTGATGGTGTAGTGGTTATAGCATTGGATTGGTAATCCAAAGGATGTCGGTTCAAACCCGCTCTCGGCAAAACTATGTATGTAAAAATATGTCATGTAAAAGAATCGCAAGTTGGGTATGAATAAAGATTTGACACTGTAACAGTTTTGTCCGCACATTTAACGACGATTTATAGCAACTCTTGCAACATTCATTCACAACTCCATGGCTCAGTGGTTAGAGTGACGGATTCAGGATTCAGCGGACCAGTGTTCAAATGAAACTCAAGACAGTAACAAGTAAAATGAAGAATACACGGTCAGGTAATCAATAGGTAAGGGATAAATAGATGGGTAAAGTAAAGTGGGAACAAATACAGTAAATATCAATAAATGGCAAGTGGAAGACATCCAAATTCTGAATAAAATACAAGTCCCCGGTACCAAATCCCTAGAAAAATTACAAGTCCCAAAAAAACCCTAATAACCCCAACGGGCTTACAGAGAAAAACGACAGAGTCCTAAAATGAAACCAAAATATCACGTAAAAAAGTACAAGTCTAAAATCACACCCAAAATACCCAAATACCTGAGATGTGTCAAATCCAACACCACCAAACTCTGAAAAAACCAAGTCCCAAAAATAAACCCAAATGCCACCGATACTTGGTTGCAGCGAAAAAAACAAAGTCCAAAAAAAACACCCAAAAACCGACTGGCTCACGGTGGAAGATGTACAAGTCCATAAATGGATGAAAAAAAAAGTCCCGGGCAGTAAGGAATTGGGCAGTGGGATTATACGAGTGGCGTTTTGCTGCATGTGTGCTGTGCTGTGCGCTTGGGTGATTGCGTCTAGCAAGGTGGTTCGCCGTCCTTGGACGGGCATCTGGTATACTAGTCTCTTTGCAACAACCCGCGGTGCGTCCCATTCAACCTTGACTTTGTCTGTGAAACTGTTTGTTTGTTTGTTTGTACGTTTGTTTGTTTGTGCATCCCGCTTTGCTGTTTGTCTGTAGCGGCGAGACGCATCCAGGTGCGAAAGATTAGAGTCGAGGCGCATTCATCGTTTAAGGCGCTTCACCCCACTCTCAAACACTCATCCATCTCTCTGCTCTGCTCGGTACTCTCAACTGCATCTCGCAGCTGCCGCTGTACATACCACATGAGCGCCACGAGGGTTCGAACCAAGTGGGGGGAAGGTTGGGGGTTTGGAGATGTTTTTTTCCATTGGTAATTATCACACAATGTCCTCTATTAATTTGTATCGAGTGTTGGGTTTGAACCATGGCTTCGAATACTTGGTGGGTCCGATAGCGTTGCAACACGGTCCTCACCTCATACTCTAACCACTACACTATCAGAACTGATATTCATTCCAAGTTGAAACTCCATACAGCTGCTGTCGTTGCGACTTTTGGTGCTTTTATAGTGCGCATCCACACACTACATCAATCCACCCCATGGCTTGCTACCGTATTTCATCGGCTCATGGTATAGTGGTTATAGTGCTCGCTTAGCATGCGAGAGGTCCGAGGTTCGATCCCGGCTCAAGTCATCACATTCGATTTTAATGAACTGAAAGTAATTATTTGAAATTAATGGTCACTTATCCCGGGGATTGAACCCGAGTCTTCTGACATGGTTAGCAAACACTCTAACCACTGGACCACCAATTGATATCAGATTGTCACTTCAACTTTAAGTGGCTCGGCACACACACACATGTCAACTATGCGGCTCGCCGCGAGAGACGAGACGCATACCATCGTCGACTCATGATTCTGCATATAACCCATGCTATGCTGCAACATTTAATCGGCTCATGGTATAGTGGTTAGCGTGCTCGCTTAGCATGCGAGAGGTCCGAGGTTCGAACCCGGCTCAAGTCACATTCGATTTTAATGAACTGAAAGTAATTATTGGAAATCAATGGTCACATTTATGGGGGATTGAACCCGAGTCCTCCGGGATGGTTAGCAGACACTCTAACCATTAGACCACCAATTGATATCCAATATCAACTTCAACTTCAAGTAATTCGGCACACACAAACACACACACACATGTCACACACAGTTATGCGGCTCACCGTGAGAGACGAGCCGCAAGCCATCGTCGACTCATGATTCTGCATATAAGCCATGCTATGCTGCTACATTTCATTGACTCATGGTGTAGTGGTTAGCGTGCTCGCTTAGCATGCGATAGATCCAAAGTTTGAATCCGGTGTAAGACACAATTTTAACAAATTGAAATTTGAAATTATTGGAATTTTATGGTCACATTTTTCGGGAATTGAACCCGAGTACTCTGCCATGGTTAATGAACGCTTTAACCACTGAACCATCGATTGATATGTTATCATCTCATCATACCCAAGTAGATCGCGTTGAGACGAGACGCGTGCCGTCGTTGTTGACCCATAATTATATAACGCATAACAGCTTCACTTGCTTGGACCTATCCTAACTGAAATCGGAAACAGAATTGTCAAATCTTACCCTGTTGATTATTTATTTGCCGTACTTTTCCCCACACCTCGATTCCAAAGTTTTCTGTGTAAAAGAATGCGAAGAAGATATTTTTTTGCCAATAGTGTAACACTCAGACTGAAATTCTTATTTTCTGTCTTTTCCTCCAGCAAACTTTTACCTTCCTGAGACTTTGCTGATGAAAAGATTGTGAATAAGAATTATTTCCTGAAACTGGACCATCCCAGCATAAATTCTTATTCACAGTCTTTCATGAGCAAACTTTTACTTTACTGTTATTTTGGTGATGATAAGATTGCGAATAAGAAAAATTTCCTAAAACTGGACCATACCACGTTAATCTAACCAAAACAAAACAAAGTGTCGACTGCTATAACCAAAACAAAACAAAGTGTCGACTGCTATTATAGAAAAGTTTGTTGTTTTCAGTTGAAAGAGCTTCTGGGACTTGGCCGCTAGGTGGCACCGGTGAAACGACTTTCTTTCCTTTCAACTCTAAGGAAATTACAAATATATATCAAACTATTAATTACAAGTATAGGAACATTTATTAAGTTAACTAATAATTTTTGGTGCTTTTTTTGCTGCTGATGTAAAAAAATTTACACAGCCGACATAGGAAACCTCGGAGATTCCCGTCCTCTAGATTAAGTAGCCCATGCTCCTCCTTGGCGTCCTTGCTTAGCCGCTACTCCTTGCAGGCTGCAGTGGCAGCAATTTTTTTTGAATTTGTTTTCCCTTAAGTAAGAATGACGACAAGAACCATCGTATTGAAGTTCTATTTAACTAATCGTGTTTTTACGAAGAAACAGATGTACTCATAGCCGTTCCTATATGAACGCTTTATTTTGTGAAATCGAAAGAGATGTTTTAGTAAAGCTTCAAAAACTGATTATGTGATGGACAGTGAAACCGTTCAAGAGAATACTGGCCATACCAGTTCAGTGATACCTGATGGTAATTATTTGTTATACTTTGAGTATTTTATTGTGTTTTGTGTTTATCATTAATCATAACTTTTTTAGATCAGATGCCATTCATCCTGTGAGAGTTCTCTCAAACCAGGTTGATAGCAAGGTTGATAGTCAAATAGTTGAAGAGAACGTGCCAGTTCAGTGATCTCTTGCTGCAGGTAATTATTTGCTACTCTTTTCGAATATATTGTGTCCTGTGTTTATGGTTAATCTTAACTTTTCTTAAATTAGATGCCATATGTCATGTGACAGTTCTCTCAAACCAAGTTGATAGTCAAATAGAAGAAGAGAATACTGGCCGTGCCAGTTCAGTGATCTCTTCCTGCAGGTAATTATTTGCTACTCTTTTCGAATATATTGTGTCCTGTGTTTATGGTTAATCTTAACTTTTCTTAATTTAGATGCCATTAGTCATGTGACAATTCTTTCAAACGTACCAAGTTGATAGTCAAATAGAAGAAGAGAATACTGGCCGTGCCAGTTCAGTGATCTCTTGCTGCAGGTAATTATTTGCTTTCTTTTAGAATATACTGTGTTCATGATTAATCTTATCTTTTTAAAAACCAATAGCCATCCATCCTGTGACAGTTCTCTTATACCGGGTTGATATTCAAATAGATGAAGATAATACTGGCCATACCAGTTTCAGTGATAACTGATGGTAATTATTTGTTATACTTTGAGTATTTCATTGTGTTATGTTTTTATTATTAATCATAAATTTTTTAGATCAGATATGCCATTCATCCTGTGACAGTTCTCTCAGGCCACGTTGATAGTCAAATAGTTAATAGTTAAAGGGAACACTGGCCGTGCCAGTTCAGTGATCTCTGCTGCTGGTTAGTTATTTGCTAATATTTAAAAAAATACTGTGTCCTATGTTTATGGTTAATCTTAACTTTTCTTAAATCAGATGCCATCCTTTTTATGACAGTTCTCTCAAACCATGTTGATAGTCAAAATAAATGATGATAATCTGTCAGCGGACACTTGGTTGTGTGGTTAGAGTACCCGCGCCGTGATTCGTTGAGTCGCACGTTCAAGTCTCTTGCTGGAAGTTCATTTTGAATTTTCGCCTTTTGCGCGGAAAACTGTTTCTGTTGGTTATTTAAATTCGTATTTTGTAACCGGAATTATATATGTATTGGTGTCGTGGTTAGCACGCTCGCCGTGTAATCATGAAGTCGGTGGTTCGATACTCGATCTAGACAAATGTTTTACTGATTTTTTTTTTCGCCAATCAATAAAAAAAATTATAGCAGACAACTTCATTGTTTATCTCACAATACGGCGAAACGTCAGATATTGTGTGTTACAGTTTTTGTTGTTATTCACTGTTGATTCAACTGAAAACTTTGCTGGTTCCATATATATTGAAAAGTCAAAGGTGAGATTGGTTCAATTTTATTCATTGTGAGAATTTGCATTATGAAACTGTAAAACAAGACAAATTGGGCAAAATGAATGTTAAACTGGTTTGGCTTAGTGATTCATGCTTTGTTTTGTATTTCTTATTCGCAGTCTTTTCATCACAAAATCTCAGGAAAGTGGAAGTCTGCTGAAGAAAAGACTGCGAATAAGAATTTCTGCTGGCATGGTACAGTTTTAGGAAATAATTCTTATTCACAGTCTTTTCATCACCAAAATCTCAGTAAAGTAAAAGTTTGCAGATGAAAAGACTGCGAATAAGAATTTCTGCTGGGATGGCCCAGTTTTGGGAAATGATTCTTATTCGCAGTCTTTTCATCAGCAGAATCTCAGTAAAGTAAAAGTTAGCTGAAGGAAAGACTGCGAATAAGAATTTCTGCTGGGTTGGTCAGGTTTTGGGAAATTATTCTTATTCGCAGTCTTTTCATCAGCAGAATCTCAGTAAAGCACAAGTAAACTGAAGAAAAGACTGCGAATAAGAATTTCTGCTGGTATGGTCCACTTTTAGGAAATAATTCTTATTCGCAGTCTTTTCATCTACAAAATCTCAGTAAAGTAAAAGTTTGCTCAAGAAAAGACTGCGAATAAGAATTTCTGCTGGGATGGTCCAGTTTTAGGATATTATTCTTATTCACAGTCTTTTCATCAGAAAAATCTCAGTATTAAAGTAAAAGTTTGCTCAAGAAAAGACTGCGAAAAAGAATTTCTGCTGGGATGGCCCAGTTTAAGGAAATAATTCTTATTGACTCATGTTGTTTTGTATTTCAGCATTTGATTGGTGGCTTATTCATCGATTTCGCTGTGTATTTACGACCGCCTTTAAGTCAACGACTAAATTCAGGATTTGAATTCTAAGGTAATCTGATTTTCCGATACCATTTCTAGATATAGTCTTAATCATCAATGTTGAAAGCTTTGTTAAGTGTGGGTAAATCTTGGTTATGTGTGTCATTAATTATGAATTGATTGTGTTTTCAGTGTTTTGGTTTCATCATGTGATCTAAACTTAAGGTATCAAGTATATTTTAGCTTCTGTATATCATTTTGGGGTCATTGATTTTCCATACTTTGGTATACGTCGGTGGAGTATTGGATAACGTTCGCTTCCGTACTAAGAGGTTTATCCTTCACATCTAGATTAAGTCAATTCTGTTTTTTGGTTTTGAATAAATGTCTGTGATTGATAACTATGTGCTATGCCTTGCATCTACTTGAAAAAAAAAACAACTGCTAGAAATCGCCAGCTTCCGGCTATTTTGTCGTCGAATTGATTTTTCATGTCATCGGCCCGTGGTGCTGTGGTTAGCGTGGCGGATTTCAAACAATGAGGTTGATGGTTCAAAACTGATTCCGTGAAAAAAAAAATAAATTGTTTATTTCAAAACTGTGTTTCTTTCACTGAACTTGGTGCATTTGTGTTGCTTTTGTGTTTTAATACTAATATGTGTTTTTTTGTTGCCATTCTTCAGCGGGATCTACAATATTCGAGTCGCCGGTTATTCCAACTTCGAGATGTCTTCCAGCTTCCTACAGCATCACAACACTCATTTCTCAAGTAAAGTACTTTCCGAATTCCATCAATTTAAAGTCCGTAGCATGTTATCTTAGCCTGCTAAAGACTTAATAGTTGTGGTGTCCGACGGTTTTCAGCCAATTTGTGCTGGTCTTGGTGTAGCGGTTAGCATTATGGCTTTCAAACAGCCACAATTGCGATTGAAATCCCGATCAAGTCAGCATCAAGTTGAGCGTCAATGAAAATAATTGTATTACTTTTGCCATTTTTGGAGGTATGTCTTTTGTGTAACGAACAGTCGACAACCGGAGAGGAGCTAACCTGCGATGCGTATTTGTTTATCAGATGTGAACCTTAACCGGGCTGTACCACTGGGATATTGAGCACCGGGTGTCGACGGCTTATGTTCGTATTTGTGTTTAGTTTTAAGCTTTTTGAACATTTGTGCGGTGTAAAGTCCTCCAAAAGCCCTCCAAAAAGCCCTCCACTGATAGTAGCGAATTTTTTTTGGAAAATTAGGGGTTATTTTGCTGATCTGAAAATGCCACCGCGTCGCGAATTAACTCGAGAGGAAAAGGATGAGAAGAATAGGAAGGCTAGGGAAAAAAGAAGTCTCGAAGACCCGGAGGCAAAACAAGTTAGATTGGCGGCTCAGAGGGAAAAGGCCAAGTTCGTCCGTGAAGAGAAGCGTCGTCGGCTCAATCCCGAAGATGATCAGGCTGCAAAGAATTTGAAGGCGCAAAAGGCGAGAGAAGACCGTCAGGCAGAGGCACCTGACGAAAGAGCGTTCAGGCAGAGGTTAGATGCGGACCGGAAAAGAGTCGCCCGTGCTAGCGAGACGGGAGTTGAGCATCAAGCTAGGCTGCTCGATCAAAGAATCCGGCAGCAACTCCTTAGGCAGGAGCAGAATGAAGAAGATGATCGTGCTCGACTGTTGGCCGAGGAGGAGCGGGTAGCAGTTCTTCGGCACGGAGAACAAAATCTGCACGAAGAAGAAAATCGTATTCGATTGGATGCTGAAGCAGAGCGGCAGGCTGGTCTTTTTCAATCAGAAGAAAATCGTTTGCGATTGGAAGCCGAGGCAGAGAGGCAGGCTGGTCTTCTTCAAACAGAAGAAAATCGTGTTCGATTGCAGGCCGAGGCGGATCGGCAAGCTGCCCTTCGTCAACAAGAAACGGCATCTATCTTGCGAGCGATGAATCAGAGAACAACGTCTGATCGTTCAACGGTTGTTCTTGCCAATGATGCTGTGGCAGAGCGTCCAGCAAGACAACAACACCAGGCAGGAAAGACAGCTGTCGGCAACCGAGAAACTCCTGAAGAGCAACGAGCTCGATTGCAATCCCAGGCATTACGGATGAGAATTCTGCGGCAAGATGAATCTGAAGAAGAGAGATCAGCTAGGCTTCGAGATCAGGCCTTGAGGCAAAAAGCTCTGCACCACGAAGAATCAGAAGCAGAAAAGTTGGCTCGACTACGGGAACAGTCATTACGGCAAAAAGCTCTGCGGAACGAGGAATCGGAAGCAGAGAAATCAGCTAGGCTACGCGAACAGGCTCTGCGGCAAAGTTCCTTGCGTAGCGAAGAATCGGAAGCAGAGAAAGCAGCTAGGCTGCGTGAAAAGGCTCTGCGGCAAAGTTCTCTGCGCAACAAGGAATCGGAAGCCGAAAAATCAGCCAGGCTTGGCGCACAGTCTCTGCGGCAAAGTTCTCTGCGCAACGAGGAATTGGAAGCCGAAAAAGTAGCTAGGCTGCGCGAACAGTCTCTGCGGCAAAGATGTCTTCGGAATCAAGAAATTGAAGCAGAAAATGCGGCACGACTTCGTGATCAATTAGTCCGTCAGGAAGGTTTACGCGACAACGAAACTGAAGAAAGCAATCTTTCTCGACTTCAGGATCAGTCATCACGCCAGGAAGTCGTACGAGAAAAGGAAACCACAACGGAGCGAATAGAGCGCGCCATCTCTGATAGATTTCGTCAGCAAGTCAATGTGTTCGACGAAATTGAGCAGGAAGGTCGCGTTGAACACTCTGATTTCATGGCTGATTACAGAGCGACCGAGAACGAAGAAGAAACTGCTATGAGGCGTGAAGAGGATCGGCTTCGAACAGAGTTACGTCGAGAACTTGAAGAACAACGAGAGCGAGAAAACGAAGAATTGCGAGCCAGGGATGCACTTGATCATGGCGAAATTAATCCAATTGAAAATGAAGAAGACGAAGCTCTTCGTTTGCAGTTGATGACTGAACGCGACCGGCGTGGAAATCCAAGAACTCATCGGCAGGCTTGCAAAGAAATCGTGGCAGAGGACCGCGTTCACCTGCATGATTGCGGAGATTTGACCAAGATTTGCTCGGAATGTGATGCCAAACATTTCGCGAAAGAAATGCCGAAAGACAAGAAGTTCCAGCAATGCTGCGCAAAGGGTAATGTCATTCTTCCACCTGCTAAGCCGTGTCCAGAACCATTGGCCAGCCTCTTGCAAAACCGGCATCCCAAATCGAAACATTTCATGAAGCAGATTCGAAATTACAACAGCGCCCATGCTTTCGCCTCTATGGGAGCTAATTTTTCAACGCCGCCGGGTCGCGGCCCGACCTGTGTACGCATCCATGGTCAGATTTACCACCAAACTACTCCTCTCGGTCAGACGGCAAATCCCAGATACTCTGATTTGTATTTTTTGGATTCTGCGCAGGCTACTGATTTCAGGGCGAATATCGAAATGATGTCAGGTTGTTGTAGAACTTTGATGGAAGAGCTGGACGCTATGCTTCGAGAAATGAATCCTTACGCCTTGACCTACAAGATGATGCGTCAGGTTCTTGAAGAAGAATACGTTCAACGTCAAGCTGAAAATCTTCCTCACTACACTATCGGCATGATCATCACTTGCGATAGGAGAAATGTCGACCAACGAAGATACAACTGTCCAACGGTCAACGAAATTGCTGTGGTTTTCAAAAGCACTGACGGTGAACCACCAGCCTACAGAGATATTCGTGGCCATCTCTACATTCCCGTCAGAGGCCGACGATTCATCCAGATTGACACAAAAAAGGTTATGTGTGATCCGATGTGTTACCCACTTTTATTTCCGAACGGTGACGACGGTTGGCAAATCAACATCCCTTATACCACCACCAGACGGAGAGAGAGAGATGAAGCGGCAGCAATGGCCATGATTGTTGAAGAAGATGAAGAGGAGCAGATTGATCCCTTGTGTCTCAACCCCAGAGTTTTAATTCGTGAGGAAATGGCCGCAGCAGATGGCAATGCTGTGATTGAAAATGAGACAGGTGAAGAACAAGAACCAGAAGCGGACGAGGAGAACGACGATCGACCACCGAACAGAAACAGAGGCCCACGCTCAAGAGTGACGCAAGCCGAATTTTACAGTTCGCGCATATCAGTTCGTGGTGATTTCAACAACGTTTTGGCTGGGGGTCCCGTCACTCAGATGTATTTTGTCGATTCTTACGTCAAGACCGAGGGGAGTCGCCTAGATTGGCTCAGACGAAACCAGAAAGAGCTGCATGTTGAGCGCTACTGCGGTCTGATGGATTACATCAACAATCGAGCAGAGAGAGCAAATTTGGCAGTTGGCTCGATCTACATTCTCCCTTCGTCTTTTATTGGCAGTCCTCGAGCCATGAAACAAAATTACCAAGACGCTATGGCAATTTGTGGAAAATTTGGCAAACCGACTTTTTTTGTGACGTTTACCTGCAATCCCAAGTGGAGGGAAATTGTTGCTAATATCCCAAACTACTTGACGGCTTCCGATCGTCCCGATATGGTCGCAAGAGTATTCCACTTGAAGAAGAAAGAGTTGGTCGACGACATCGAGAAAAAGCAAATATTGGGTTTCGCCGTGGCCAGAATCGAAGTCATCGAATTTCAGAAACGTGGACTGCCTCATTGCCACATGCTGGTGTGGGTCGACAGCCGTGACGCTCCTTCGACACCAGAGGATATGGATAAGACCATCTGCGCTGAAATTCCCGACAAGACACTCTATCCAAGACTTTACGACTCTGTTATGGCTCACATGATTCACGGTCCGTGTGGAGCCATCAACAAAAATTCTCCCTGCATGGATGAAGAGGGCTGCAGTAAAAAGTTCCCCAAAGACTTCAACGAAGAGACTATGATCAATGACAACGGCTATCCGACGTATAAAAGAAGAAACACTGGTGTTGTACATCGTTTGAAAAGGGGGCACACTCACTATGAAGTGGACAACCGATGGGTTGTTCCTTATAACCCTTGGTTGCTACTGAAATATGATTGTCACATCAACATCGAGTATTGCGCCAATATGACCACTGTCAAGTACATCTTCAAGTATGTGTACAAAGGTCACGACTGCAGCAACATTGAATCGAAAACTGGAACGCATCAGCAGGCTGGAGAAGAAAACGAGCAGGTTTTTGTTTGGGACGAAATCTCCACCTTTACGGACACCCGTTACGTCAGCGCGCCAGAAGCCGCCCATAGAATCTTCAAGTTTCCTCTCAGCGATCGTTCTCATACCATCACCCGACTAGCCGTGCATCTGCCTCTTGAACAGTCCGTCTTTTTCCAACCGGGCAACGAGGAACAGGCAGTCATCAATGCCGCGACCAAAGAAACGACGTTAACTGCTTGGTTCATCTTGAATCGGGATAATGAAGAAGCGAGACAGTATTTTTACCGAGAAATTGTCCATCATTTCTGTTTCGTTAGGTCGGGTGAACGTTATTATTGGAAACCTCGAAGAAGAAATATTAAAATCATAGGCCGCTTATATACCGTGGGCGTCCGTCAAGTTGAGCGATACTGCCTTCGCTTGCTTCTCATCAACGTCAGAGGATCAACCAGCTTTGAAGATCTCCGCACGGTCAACGGTGTCCTTCTACCGACGTTTAAATCAGCCGCTTCTGCTTTGAATTTGCTGGAGGACGACAGCGTTTGGGAGAAGACCTTGGACGATGCCGCCGCCTTTGAAATGCCGGAGCGATTGAGACAGCTCTTTGTCGATGTCTGCCTCTTTTGCAATCCTACCGACGCTCTTCATCTCTTTGATCGGTCTCTGCCCCACCTTATGGAAGATTTCATTCGAACTGGTCACGATGCGGAAGTCGCCAAAAACTTGACTTTGAAATGGATTCAAGACAAGTTGATTCTCCACAATAGAACAATGGAAGAACTCTCTTTGCCTGTTCCTGACTTTCAGCTTATTCGCCAAATTATTGAAGCTCAACTCGAAGAGAATACTGCAATTACCCGGATAGAAAAGAGACGATTGGGTGAACTGATGGTTACTCAATTGAACGAAGGTCAACGAGCCGCCTATGATCAAGTCATGGCTGCCATCAACGACAACAACAACTCAGTTCCCCATCAGTATTTTTTGGATGGTCCTGGAGGTACTGGCAAGACCTTTTTGTACAACACTCTGATCACCGTACTGCAAGGCCAAGGGAAGACAGTCATCGCCGTCGCTTCTACCGGCATCGCTTCTACGTTGTTGATTGACGGCTCAACATACCATTCCCAATTTAAGATCTACCCTCCAATTACCGAAGTTACCAGATCGAAAATTGTAGATGGAAGCACTCTCGCTAATTTGATTTTAAGTGCCGTTCTCATCATTTCCGACGAAGCCACAATGAAGACAAATCACGCTCTCGACGCTTTTAATTTCCTCTTTCAAAAATTGGAAAAGAAAAATATACCTCATGGTGGAAAAGTCCTTCTTCTTGGTGGTGACTTTCGTCAATGTTTACCAGTCGTCCGACATGGAAACAGGGTGAAGGTGGTGGAAGCTACAATCCGAAATAACGCAACGTGGCCTCTGTTTCGTCATCTTCGTCTAACCCAGAATATGCGTACCGTGGCCGGCAATCAAGACTACGCTGACTGGCTTATTCAGCTTGGAAACGGTACTCTGCCAACGAATCCAAGACTTAACAATCCCAATCTCATCGAAATTCCTGCCGAATTTCTGGACTTTGGACGGAATTTGATTGAGTACGTCTTTGGTGTTCCTTCTCTTCTTTTGGATCCAGAGGTATCTCAGCAGATTTGCAGTCGAGCCATTCTCTGTCCGAAGAACGAAGACTGCCTACGGATCAACAATCAGATCATCAAAGACATGCCTGGAATAGTTCATCAGTACAAAAGCATCGACACGATTGATTCGGACGATCCTGAAGAAATTGCCAATTATCCAACCGAGATTCTCAACACCTTTAATGTGTCCGGAATTCCCACTCATGTTCTCAAGTTGAAAGTGGGAGCCATCATCATTCTGCTCAAGAACATTGATTCGCGTAAGGGTCTCTGCAATGGCACCCGTCTCATCATCAGGGCCCTCAGAGAAAATCTGATCGTTGCAGACATCGCTTCCGGCAAGAACAAGGGTCACACGGTTTACATCCCGCGAATGACGCTGTCGCCCACCGATTCCGATCTTCCTGTCATACTCAAGAGGCTCCAGTTTCCTGTGCTGTTGGCATTTGCCATAACCATCACCAAGTCACAGGGCCAGACTTTTGATCGTGTCGGCATTTTCCTCCCGGAGCCTGTCTTTTCTCACGGTCAGCTGTATGTGGCTTTTTCACGTGCAACATCGAAAGAAGGTTCATAAATATTTTTTATAGATTTTTGTTTACTTCTTTTACTTTATAGAATGTTTTACTTTTTTTATCGGGGAAAAAACCCACAGGTGTCAAAGTTGAAATAGCTGAATCTGCAAAGCAAGGACGGCTTTTGAGAAATCACCTGACAGCCACTGAAGAGGAAAAAGAGAAAGTATTCACCGTCAATATTGTTTACAAAGAAGTCCTTTTGTAAACACATCATCATCACACAGTTAAACGACTTAATCCTTTATACCATTCTTCCGTAGTCAACCCCTGAAAACCTTCTTGGATCCCTTTTTCCTTTCTATTCCTTTCTTTCCCAGCTTTCTAAACCCAAGAGGAACTAAATTCCGCCTCGGTCTACGGGCCAAAAAATGGAGCACGGGCATGGCCATGGGGTAGTACCCATGTGCGCTCAACCGTGAATTAATAATATTAAAGTGTAGCAATAAATACCCAAAATAATAAAAAAACAACAAAAAATTCAAAATTTTCGCCAATGAAAAATATTTTAAAAGTGTTTTACGAGTTTTACACATCGGCAAATGGTGTACTGGATAGCGTACTTGCTTAAGGACAGTAATGGTAACGGTTCAAACCTGGCTGAGTGCCGTTATATTTTTATATATTCTTCGGATTTCAAAGCTGATAGAATTCAAAGTATCGCACTTATAATGATGATGCCAAGTATTATTTCGCCGTTTATAAACGCTATAGCCACTACACTTTTTTTTTATTTATCTGTTAATTAAACATCGATTGATTGAAACGACCATTCGAACAATAATTCTCCCGCTTTGCTCATGCCGGGCGATTAATACAACCTTAAAATAAACCTTAAAAATGGTCCGATAAATAGTCCAACAGATTTGATCACATCGATTGATGAGTGACATCACTGAAAAAAGATTACGCGTTGATGGTTCAAACCCACAGTCGGCTAATATCTTTCTGATGTAAAGAATAGCACGAGTAGTGACCGAATGATGTTTAGAGATCGGTAGCGATTTTAAAAAATGTCTTCAAATCCAAGGACTTTAATTTTGCTCCAGCTGAGCGATATCCATGACAATATGTAAGTATGCGCTATGCACCTGGTCACGTCGGAACTTTATTAACCTCACCGCTGTTGGTGTAGTGGTTAGAGCATTGGATAGGTAACTCTAAGGTCGGTGGTTCAAACCCACTCTCGGCGAACAACTGTATAATAATGCGAAGATTTTCAATATCGAATATTTCAAAAACCGATGCAAATAAATTGGTTTTGCCCTTGATGTGTTGTTACCATGACAATGTATAGTTATGCGCTAAAATGCTGGTCCCGTTGGGAATTCAGTTTCACCACCGCTGTTGGTGTGGTGGTTATAGCATTGTATTGGTAATTCTAACGTTGGTGGTTCAAGCCCACTCTCAGCTAACAACTATGTAATGAAGCAAATCGTCTCACAATTGAGTAGTTCTAATACTGATGCCTATTAATCGATTTTGCTCACGCTGGGTGATAACCATGACTTTGTGTGAGTATGCGCTGTCCACTTGGTGACGTCGGGACTGTTAACGTTTATAAACACCGCTGTTGGTGTAGTGGTTATAGCATTGTATTGGTTATTCAAAGGTTGATGGTTCAAACCCACTCTCGGAAAACAATGATTAAAAGTAGCAAATAGTCTCTCATTTGAGTAATTCTTTTACTTATGCCGATTAATCGATTTTACTCACACTGGGCGATAACTATGACTATGTGTGAGTATACGCTTTCAACTTGATGACATCGGGACTGTTGAGGATTATGAGCACCGCTGTTGGTGTAGTGGTTATGACATTTGCTTAATAATACGAAGGTTGGTGGTTCAAACCCACTCTGGGCAATTAACAATCTAATGAAACAAATAGTTTCATAATTGAATAATTCTGATAGTGATGCCTATTAATCGATTTTGCTCACGCTGGGCGATAACCATGACTATGTGTGAGTATGCGCTGTCCAACTGGTAACATCGGGACTGTTGACGTATCTCAGCACCCCTGTTGGTGTAGTGGTTATAACATCGGATTGGTAATACAAAGGTTGGTAATACCATTGTAAATAAAACGCTTTTGCTCTCGCGCTATACATTTGGTCAAATTGGAAAATCGTCTTAAACACTGCTGTTGGTGTAGTGGTTATAGATTTAGATTAGTAAGAAAAGGTTGATGGTTCAAACCCACTTTCAGGCAAATAACAATCGAATGAAGAAAATAGTTTCCGCAACGGTGAATTCTTACACTGATGCAAATTAATCGATTTTGTTCTTGCTGGGCGATGAACCTCACGTTGGTTATTTTACCGCCATAGGCAATTGCTCTTTTGAAAAGTTTGCATAGACAATGAAACTGTTGGTATAGTCAGAATTACTCGAGAAAAAATAACAGGAGATTAACAACAAAATGTAAGCAACAGCCATTCGTTTCGGCCCTGAATTTGCTATTTAAGACAGTTTACTGGCTTACGACTATCCATTCGTCGAGCTGATAAGCTTGCTTTTCTATATTCACCCAAAGAATGGTGGTTCAAACCCACTCTTGACAAACAATTGTCTAATGAAGCAAATAGTCTTAATTTCGCTAAATGCAAACTCCGATGTAAATAAAACGCTTTTGCTCACGCTGAGTGATAACTATGACAATATGTAAGTATGCGCTATCCACCTGGTCACCTCGGAAAATGATTTAAATAACGTAGTTGGTGAAGTGGTTATGGCATTGAATAGGTAAATTAAGGGTTGGTGGTTCAAATACACTCTCAGGAAAACAACATTGGAATGAAACAAATAGTTCCAGAAACGATAAATTCTTACACTGATGCAAATAAATCGATTTTGTTCTTGCTGGGCGATGATACTGAAAATTTTAAAGAATGCACTACCCATTAGGTCCCGTCGAGACTTGCATTGAATTATGCTTATTAATATTAATTTAATAATGCACCCATTTTCGTTTATTTTTGCTGACCATGACAATATAGATGTATGCAGAATCCATTTGGTCACATCAAGACTTGCAACCAAACACCGCTGTTGGTGTAGTGGTTATAGCATTGGATTGATAACTCAAAGCGTGGTGGATCAAACCTACTTTCGGCCAACAACCGTCTAATGAAGCAAATTGTCTCAATATCGATAAAGTTAAACTACGATGATATTGAAACGCTTTTGCTCACGCTGGGTGATAACTATGACAATGTGTAAGAATGCGCTATCCACCTGGTCACGTCGGAACTTGAATATATACACCTCTGTTGGTGTAGTGGTTATAGCATTGGATTGGTAATTCAAAGGATGTCGGTTCAAACCCGATATCGGCAAAAAAAAGTAGCCAAAATATGGCATGCAAATGAATCGGAAGTAAGAAATCATAAAAAGATTTGACACTGTTACAATTTTGTCCGCAGATTAAATGACGATTTATAGCAATTCTGACTACATTCTTTCACAACTCCAAGGCTCAGTGGTTAGAGCGTCGGATTCAAGATTCAGCGGACCAGTGTTCAAACGATACTCAAGACAGTAACCAATAATTGAAGAAAAAACGTGCAGGTAATTAATAGGAAAGGGATAAATAGATGGGTAAAGTAAAGTGGGAACAAATACAGTAAATATCGATAAATGTCAAGTGGAACACATCCAAATTCTGAATAAAACACAAATCCCCGGTACCAAATCCCTCGAAAAAATACAAGTCCAAAAAAACCTTACAACCCCAACGGGCTTACAGAGAAAAACGACAGATTCCTAAAATGAAACCAAAATATCACGTAAAAAAGTACAAGTCTAAAATCACACCCAATATACCCAAAATTGTGTCAAGTCCAACACAACCAAATTCTGAATAAATATAAGTCCCAAAAATAAACCCAAATGCCACCGATACTTGGTTGCAACGAAAAAAAAAATAAGTCCAAAAAAAAAAACCAAAAGACCGTCTGGCTCACGGTGGAAGATGTAAAAGTCCATAAATGGATGAAAAACTAAGTCCCGGGCAGTAAGGAATCGGGCAGTGAGATTATACGAGTGGCGTTTTGCTCCATGTGTACTGTGCTGTGCGCTTGGGTGATTGCGTCTAGCAAGGTGGTTCGCCGTCCTTGGACGGGCATCTGGTATACTAGTCTCTCGTGTATCGCCCGTGGTCCATCCAATTCAACCTTGACTTTGTCTGTGATGATGTTTGTTTGTCGGTTTGTTTGTTTGTTATCACCAAGCATCCAACTTTGCTGTTTGTCTGTAGCGGCGAGACGCATCCAGGTGCGAAAGATTAGAGACATGAGGCGCATACATCGTTTAAGGCGCATCACACTCGTGACACACATCCGTCTCCCTCATTGCGCGTTGGTGCCTCTTTGCATCTGTGCTTCACATTGTCTATGTGTGTGTGTGTACACCACCCGGGATCGAACCAAGTGGGGGGAAGGTTGGGGGTTGGAGATTTTGTTTTTTCCATTGGTAATCATCACACAATGTCCTCTATTAATTTGTATCGAGTGTTGGGTTTGAACCATGGCTTCGAATACTTGGTGGGTCCGATAGCGTTGCAACACGGTCCTCACCTCATACTCTAACCACTACACTATCAGAACTGATATTCATTCCAAGTTGAAACTCCATACAACTGCTGTCGTTGCGACTTTTGGTGCTTTTATAGTGCGCTTCCACACACTACATCAATCCATCCCATGGCTTGCTACCGTATTTCATCGGCTCATGGTATAGTGGTTATAGTACTCGCTTAGCATGCGAGAGGTCCGAGGTTCGATCCCGGATCAAGTCATCACATTCGATTTTAATGAATTGAAAGTAATTATTTGAAATTAATGGTCACTTATCTCGGGGATTGAACCCGAGTCCTCCGGCATGGTTAGCGAACGCTCTAACCACTGGACCACCAATTGATATCAGATGTCAACTTCAACTTCAAGTGGCTCGACACACACATGTCACACACAGCTATGTGGCTCGCCGTGAGAGACGAGACGCAAGGCATCGTCGACTCATGATTCTGCATATAACCCTTGCTATGTTGATACTTTCCATCAGCTCATGGTATAGTGGTTAGCGTGCTCGCTTAGCATTCGAAAGGTCCGAGGTTCGAACCCGGATCAAGTCACATTCGATTTTAATGAACTGAAAGTAATTATTGGAAATTAATGGTCACTTATCCCGGGGATTGAACCCGAGTCCTCTGTTATGGTTAGCGAACGCTCTAACCACTGGACCACCAATTGATACATGATTGTTACTTCAACTTCAAGTGACTCGGCACACACACACATGTCATCTATGCGGCTCGCCGTGAGAGACGAGACGCATGCCATCGTCGACCCATGATTCAGCATATAACCCATGCTATGCTGCTACATTCCATCAGCTCATGGTATAGTGGTTAGCGTCCTCGCTCAGCATTGGAGACGTCCGATGTTCGAACCTGGCTCAAGTCACAATCAATTTTAGTGAAATGAAAGTAATTATTTGAATATAATGGTCACTCATACCGGGAACTGAATCCGAATCCTGTGACATGGTTAGCGAACACTTTAACCACAGGACTACCAATTAATATTTAATTGATACTTAAACTTCAAGTAATTTTGAACACACAAATACATCAGCTATGTGGCTCGCCGTGAGAGACGAGACGCATTCCGTGGTCGACTCATTACTTTGATTTGGCTCACGCCGGGTATATAATAATAATGCACCCTATTTGTCTCACGACGGGCTGAAAGTAATTCACCCGATATATTGCTACTAACGGGCGATAAATTATTCACCCAGTTTTGCTAGCGCCTTACGGGCTTAAAGCTACATTGCTCACGCTAGGCTGAAAATAATCAATTCTATGCTGCTCACACCGGTCACGACATAATTCACCCTACGATGCTCACGACGGGATGAAAATAATGCACCCCACATTGCTCACGCCGGACATAAAAACACTCATTGTATTTCGCTATCGGCGGGCTGAAATTTATTCACCCTATTTCGTCCATGGCGGGCTGACCATTATTCACTCTACGATGCTAACGACGGGCAAAAATAATTCATCCCACGTTGCTTACTACGGGATTAAAATAATACACTCTATTTCACTCACACCGGGCTCAAAATAATTCACCCTATTTCGCTCAGGGCGGGCTGAAAATATTTCACCAAATATTGCTTACTCTGGGATTAAAATAATTCATCTCACATTAATCATGGCGGGCTGAAAATAATTCACTCTATTTCACTCGCGGCAGGTTGAAAATATTTCACTCTATTTCCCTTTTACTGGCTTAAAATTAGTCAACCCAGGTTGATCACGCCGGGCTGGAAATATTTCGCCGTGTGTTGCTCTTGACGGGCTGAAAAAAATTCCCCTTCCATTGATCATGACGGGCTGAAAATATTAAACCCTTTGCTGCTCACACCGGGCTGAAAAATATTCACCCTATTTCACTTTCGACGGTCTGAAAAGAATTTACACCAAGTTTCTCACGACGGGCTGAAAATAGTTTGCTCCATTTCGCCCACGACGGGCTGAAAAGAATTCACCCTATTTCACTCACAGCGGGCTGAAAATAATTCACTCTATTTCGCTAACGCCGGGCTTAAACTAATTCAATATATTTCGCTCACGAAGCGCTGAAAATAATTCAACCTATTTCACTCACAGCGGGCTGAAAATAATTATCCCTATTTCACCCACGACGGGCTTAAAATAATTTACCGTACCTTGCTCACGCCGGGCTTAAAATAATGCAGCCTTCTTCGTTTATTTTCGTTGAATATGACAATATAGATGTATGAACTATCCATTTGTTCACATCGAGACGTGAAACGAGATATCGCTGTTGGTGTAGTGGTTATAGCACTGGATTGACAACTCAAAGAATGGTGGTTCAAACCCACTCTCAGCGAAAAAATGTGTAATGAAGTAAATAGTCTCAATATCGATAAAGTCCAATTCCAATGTGATTTAAAAGCTTTTTCTCAAGCTGGGTGATAACTATGACCATGTGTAAGTATGTGCTATCCACCTGGTCACGTCAGAACTTGATTATATACAACACTGTTGGTGTAGTGGTTATAGCATTGGGTTGGTAATCCAAAGGATGTCGGTTCAAACCCGCTTTCGGCAAAATACAATAAGTTGCTAAAATATGTCATGTAAATGAATCGCAAGTTGGGTATGAATAAAGATTTGACACTGTTACAGTTTTGTCCGCACATTAAACGACGATTTATAGCAACTCTTGCAACATTCATTCACAACTCCATGGCTCAGTGGTTAGAGCGACGGATTCAAGATTCAGCGGACCAGTGTTCAAATGACACTCAAGACAGTAACAAGTTAAATGAAGAATACACGGGCAGGTAATCAATAGGTAAGGGATAAATAGATGGGTAAAGTAAAGTGGGAACAAATACAGTAAATATCAATAAATGTCAAGTGGAAGACATCCAAATTCTGAATAAAACACAAGTCCCCGGTATCAAATCCCTAGAAAAATTACAAGTCCAAAAAAACCTAATAACCCCAACGGGCTTACAGAGAAAAACGACAGAGTCCTAAAATGAAACCAAAATATCACGTAAACAAGTACAAGTCCAAAATCACACCCAAAACACCATAAATTGTGTCAAATCCAACACAACCAAACTCTGAAAAAAGCAAGTCCCGAAAATAAACCCAAAATTGTGTCAAATCCAACACAACCAAACTCTGAAAAAAGCAAGTCCCGAAAATAAACCCAAAGTCCACCGATACTTAGTTGCAACGAAAAAAACAAAGTCCACAAATCCACAAACAAAACCTAAAAGACCGACTGGCTCACGGTGGAAGATGATAAGTCCATAAATGGATGAAAAAACAAGTCCCGGGCAGTAAGGAATTGGGCAGTGGGATTATACGAGTGGCGTTTTGCTGCATGTGTGCTGTGCTGTGCGCTTGGGTGATTGCGTCTAGCAAGGTGGTTCGCCGTCCTTGGACGGGCATCTGGTATACTAGTCTTCTTTCTTCTTCTATCTTCTACTGCTCTTCTACTGCTCTTCTACTGCTCTATAAACCGCGGGCGTGGACAAGTGACCTTGGCGTGTCTGTGATTCTGTTTGTTTGTGTGTTTGTTTGTTTGTTTGTCCCCACCAAGGCCCAGAGTGGTTTGTCTGTATCGGCGAGACGCAACCAGTGGCGAAAGTTTCGAATTGAGTAAGCGAGGCGATACACACACACACGTCAGCTATCGTTTGTCCGTTTGCGCGCGCCCTTCCCACCACACACACACACACGGGCTTGAACCGTGTGCGTTTTTTTTTTTTTTTTTTTTTTTTTTTTTGGGACAGGGGGGGGGATTTGTTAGTAGTCGGGTAGGTGTTTTTTTCCATCGGTTATATGTCGATGTCCTCTATTAGCTTCGAGTGTACTACTTGGGGTTTGAACCATGGTCGGAGAGGTGCTTCCGCCGCACATCCGATAAGGATGGCATTGTCGCACACACTCTAACCACTACACTATCAGAACTGATATTTAGAACGAGTTGGAATTTGGACAGATGGTTGTTGTTGTGGTTGCGCTTCCCGTGTTTCGTGCGCGGTGCGCGTCGTTTGTCTTGGACATACATTTTTAAATCCAATTTCCTCTATTGCATTCCAACTCTCTCATGGTGTATTGGTTAGCGTGCGCGGCTATCATGCGAGAGGTGTGTGGTTCGATCCCGGGTCAGGGCGCTGTTACGAATTGTTAATTTACAATGTACAATTTTTTCAACTTAGAAATTGGTGTTTATCGGGATTTGAACCTGAAAACTCACGCATGGTAAGCGAACTCGCTAACCACTTGACCACCAATTGATGTTTAAATTTGATATTAATGACAAGTTATTTCAAACATTTCTGCGTCTCGCGTCACGTCGCTCATGACGCACAGGTGAGCGCTACGCGACGCACCGTGTCTCTAAGACATATTTTTACATCCAATTCCCTTTATAGATTTCATCGTTTTAATCGTGTATTGGATAGCGTGCTCGACTACCATGCGAGAGGTCTGAGGTTCGATCCCTGATCCAGGCGCTGTTATTATTTATTAATTTGCAATTTTCAATTTGCAGAAATTGGTGTGTCTATCGGGATTTGAACCCGAATACTCACGCATGGTAAGCGAACTCTCTAACCACTTGACCACCAATTGATATTTTTCCTTTGATCTTATTGACAAGTTATTTCAAACATATCTGCGTCTTGCGTCAAGTCGCTGATGACGCACAGGTGAGCGCGACGCGACGCACCGTGTCTCTACGACATATTTCTACATCACATTTCCTCTATTTACATCATCTCCTAATAGTGTATTGATTAGCGTGATCGGCTAACATGCGAGAGGTCCGAGGTTCGATCCCGGTCAAAGCACTGTTATGAATTGTTAATTTGTAATGTTCAATTTTCAATTTGGAAATTGGTGTCTATCGGGATTTGAACCTGAAAACTCACGCATAGTAAGCGAACTCGCTAACCACTTGACCACCAATTGATATTCATCACTGAGCTCAATTAAGAGTAGTTTCTAACATTTCGGCGTTCGTCAGACACGTCGCGTTGCTCTTGCCACACCCAGGTGAGCGCGACACGATGCACCGTAGCTCTACGACATATTTTTCCATCCAATTCACTCTATCAAATTCCATATCTCTCATGGTTTATTGGTTAGCATGCTCGCCTACCGTGCGTGAGGTTCGAGGTTCGAGGTTCGATCACGGGCAATATGTTGTATTATTACGAATTACGAATTAAGAAACAGAAATTCAATTATCAATTTAGCAATTGACTTCTAACGGGAATTGAACCCGAGTACTTACACATGGTAAGCGAACTCTCTAACCGCATGGCCACCAATTGGTATTGAAATTTGATCTCATTGAATAGTGGTCAATCTATGTTGCTCACGCCGAGCTGAAAATTATTCACCCTTCTTTGCTCACGACGGGCTGAAAATAATTCGCCCTATTTCTGTCACGACGGGCTGCAAATAATTCACCCTATTTGCTCATGACGGGCTGCAAATAATTCACTCTATTTCGCTCACGACGGGCTGAAAATTATTCAATCTATTTCGCTCACGACGGGCTGAAAATAATTCATTCTATTTCGCTCACGACGGGCTGAAAATAATTCACCCTACGTTGCTCACGCCGAACTTAAAATTATTCACCCTATTCCGCTCACGACGGGCTGAAAAGAATTCACCCTTATTTTCTCACGACGGGCTGAAAATAATTCAACAAAAGTCAATCACGACGGGCTAAAAGTTACGTGGGAAGATTAACTTTCTTGATTTGGCTCACGCTTAACAAGCAGCTACAAAGAATAGTTGTAAAAAAGTGAGAATGCGTTCGACGGGCGAAACGTGTTCAAGGTACACAAAACCGAGGACACCTTCACCGCGACTCAAGCCCGCGGGGGTGGGGCCCCCGAAGGGGCACCCCCGCGGCCGCGAGAGCTCGTGGTGAACGAATTCGAGGGAATTTTTCGGGTGAAACATAAGGTATCAGACATTCAATGACAATGGTTTAACTGGCAAATGATTTGTCCACGGGCAGGAAATTTAAGCGCAAGCTCACGCTTAACGGGCAGGAAATTTTAAAATTCCTTCAAAATACGCTGTGCCATGAGTTGATATATGAGAAATCTAATGGCAGTGGTTTAACTGGTAAATGCGTAACTGAGTTCGACGGGCGAAACGTTTTCAAGGTACCAAAAACCGAGGATACCTTCACCGCGACTCGAGCCCGCGGGGGTGGGGCCCCCGAAGGGGCACCCCCGCGGCCGCGAGAGCTTGTGGTGAAGGAATTCGAGGGAATTTTTCGGGTCAAACACAAGGTATCGGAGATTCAATGACATTGGTTAAACTGGCAAATGATTTGTCCACGGGCAGGAAATTAAATCTTTTAAACTGTTAAAAAACGGGCAGGAAATTTTAAGTGTTCTACAGAACACGTTGGGTGAAACATAATATCTACAAATTTGTTTACGTTGGGCCATGAGTAATTGCAACTAATTCGCTAACGACGGGTGATGAATTATTCTACCAATTTATTGCAAACGCAACTGTTCACTATCGATGTTGCCTCATATATGTCGATGACTTCCTCCCAAGAAAATACTTCAATAATTCTCAATAGCTATGTGGTTAGAGAACAGGACTCAAGAAACGATGGGCTGTTGTTCAAACCGGCAATGAGGTATACATAGACGAAAACAGGAAATTATGAGATATTCAGATTGAAAGCCAAGTAAATTATTTCAAACAATTTGTCAATTATTATCAATTATTATTTTAATAATTTATGAGTATTGAACCTTAAGACATAAATGTGCTATGCGAACACTCTAACCAATACACTACCAATCATATATTTCACTATTACCTTTCAAGTGGTTATTCGAATTTTATACGCAAAGCGAGTTTTGTAACTTACATTAAAAGACAGGAGCAAATACATTACGGGCCAAAGAATTACGTCGTTCGATTAATATTTATTGGTATTTAGAGCAAATCCGAATTGACTTAAGTGGCTGATGACTTTTCCCCCTGTTTAACTGATAATACAACTCAACAGCTCAGTGGTTAGAGCATTGGATCCAGGATACAACGGCCCGTTGTTCAAGCCCTCATCGAGATAAGTACGAGATACATGTGAGTCTAAGGGGAAGGATTACATGAGGAAGGAGTGTGCAGAGAAGGGATGGTGAGGGTGGGGATGGTGAGGGTGGGGATGGTGAGGGAGGGGATAGTGAGGGAGGGGATGGTGAGGGAGGGGATGGTGAGGGAGAGGATGGTGAGGGAGGGAAGATAGAGAGGGGGAAGGATGAGAGAGGGGAGGAAGATGGGAAAAAGTGGGAAGAAATAAATTGGAAGGGAAGAAAGTGAAACGGGAAGATGAGGAAAGAGAGGAAGAAGGAGTTGAGGATCAGAATGGGGTGTTTGACGGTCCAAACGTGGTCAAGATTCAAAAAACCGTGGAAAACTTCACCGAAACTCGAGACCGTGGGAAATGTGTCAAATACAATACAACCAAACTCTGAAAAATAAAAGTCCCAAAATAAAACCAAAACTCAACCGATACTTGCTTGCAACGAAAAAAAAACCAAGTCCACAAACAAAACCCAAAAGATCGACTGGCTCACGGTGGAAGATGTAAAAGTCCATAAATGGATGAAAAAAAAAGTCCCGGACAGTAAGAAATTGGCCAGTGGGATTATACGAGTGGCGTTTTGCTCCATGTGTACTGTGCGCTTAGGTGAACATGTCTAGCCGCCTGGTTCGCCGTCCTTGGACGGGCCTAGGTATACTAGTCTTCTCTGTATCGTTCCAATTTTAGTATATGTATTCCGTATGGAATACATTTCAATGTACCTCAGGCGATTACTTTATACCTGGTCGATTCACAACATATATTCTGCTGCAGTGTTAAATTAATTACTGCAAAAATCACTTTTTTATTGAATGTTATTATTTTTTGTTTGGAAAATGTCAAGTGAGTGATCATTCTTTGAATATTCCACAGTAACTGTATGTATGTTTGACAGTACTGTATCGATTTCCGCAAATGGCTTTCAATTTTATTGTCTATTTCGATGTTTCCAACGTGAATTTGCCTCATCATACATTTTCCACATGTGAAGATAGTGTTGCATACTTTTCTCGCAATCAGTCTTGAATTTGACTTTAACCTCTAATGTAATGATTCTATTGTGAATTTGGTTGATCTTAGACTGTACACTTGGCAAAAGAACTTTCTGCATACATTGTCATCATGTATCCCAGTAAATACTTTCATGTAAGAAAAGGAGGTTGGGTTATATAGTATGACAAAATCCTTCGAACCGGAGTTGAACCAGTGACCTATGGATATCAATTCTCATACAACCTACAGTCCACCGTTCTACCAACTGAGCTATCGAAGGGTTATGAAACCAGGTTTTTATTTCTGCCACACCTGTCGTGTAGAGAATGATGTGTCAAAGCGCAGATGGTAGGATTCGAACCTACGCTCCCAGAGGGAAACTGATTTCTAGTCAGTCGCCTTAACCACTCGGCCACATCTGCTGTTGGATTGTCCAAAAAAGGTGTTTTGAATCCTCCCTATATTGTCTTCTGGGTGGATTAGTTCATATAGCGGACTTGTGACAAAAGTGCTTTATGAGTGTCAGAAGAGGGATTCGAACCCTCGCCCAGAGAACTGGACTGCGACCTGAACGCAGCGCCTTAGACCGCTCGGCCATCCTGACATTATACTTTATCGTTTCACCTACCGAGCAATTGAGACCACCATTTCAACTATTCACGGATTATTGTTTTTCTTATGTATAAGTTTCCGATTTGCCTCCTATGAGAATTGAACTCATGACCACTAGTTGAAACCGCTACAGACTTACAAGACTAGTGCTCTGCCACTGAGCTAAGAAGGCTGGTAAATCATCGACTAAAACTTATGGTAAAGCTTATTTTATCAACATCCATGAAGGTTGGGGCGAAAAAAATGTGGAACGCTTCACGATTTTGCGTGTCATCCTTGCGCAGGGGCCATGCTAATCTTCTCTGTATCGTTCCAATTTTAGTATATGTATTCCGTATGGAATACATTTCAATGTACCTCAGGCGATTACTTTATACCTGGTCGATTCACAACATATATTCTGCTGCAGTGTTAAATTAATTACTGCAAAAATCACTTTTTTATTGAATGTTATTATTTTTTGTTTGGAAAATGTCAAGTGAGTGATCATTCTTTGAATATTCCACAGTAACTGTATGTATGTTTGACAGTACTGTATCGATTTCCGCAAATGGCTTTCAATTTTATTGTCTATTTCGATGTTTCCAACGTGAATTTGCCTCATCATACATTTTCCACATGTGAAGATAGTGTTGCATACTTTTCTCGCAATCAGTCTTGAATTTGACTTTAACCTCTAATGTAATGATTCTATTGTGAATTTGGTTGATCTTAGACTGTACACTTGGCAAAAGAACTTTCTGCATACATTGTCATCATGTATCCCAGTAAATACTTTCATGTAAGAAAAGGAGGTTGTATATAGTATGACAAAATCCTTCGAACCGGAGTTGAATCAGTGACCTATGGATATCAATTCTCATACAACCTACAGTCCACCGCTCTACCAACTGAGCTATCGAAGGGTTATGAAACCAGGTTTTTATTTCTGCCACACCTGTCGTGTAGAGAATGATGTGTCAAAGCGCAGATGGTAGGATTCGAACCTACGCTCCCAGAGGGAAACTGATTTCTAGTCAGTCGCCTTAACCACTCGGCCACATCTGCTGTTGGATTGTCCAAAAAAGGTGTTTTGAATCCTCCCTATATTGTCTTCTGGGTGGATTAGTTCATATGGCGGACTTGTGACAAAAGTGTTTTATGAGTGTCAGAAGAGGGATTCGAACCCTCGCCCAGAGAACTGGACTGCGACCTGAACGCAGCGCCCTAGACCGCTCGGCCATCCTGACATTATACTTTATCGTTTCACCTACCGAACAAACGAGACCACCATTTCAACTATTCACGGATTATTGTTTTTCTTATGTATAAGTTTCCGATTTGCCTCCTATGAGAATTGAACTCATGACCACTAGTTGACACCGCTACAGACTTACAAGACTAGTGCTCTGCCACTGAGCTAAGAAGGCTGGTAAATCATCGACTAAAACTTATGGTAAAGCTTATTTTATCAACATCCATGAAGGTTGGGGGGAAAAAAATGTGGAACGCTTCACGATTTTGCGTGTCATCCTTGCGCAGGGGCCATGCTAATCTTCTCTGTATCGTTCCAATTTTAGTATATGTATTCCGTATGGAATACATTTCAATGTACCTCAGGCGATTACTTTATACCTGGTCGATTCACAACATATATTCTGCTGCAGTGTTAAATTAATTACTGCAAAAATCACTTTTTTATTGAATGTTATTATTTTTTGTTTGGAAAATGTCAAGTGAGTGATCATTCTTTGAATATTCCACAGTAACTGTATGTATGTTTGACAGTACTGTATCGATTTCCGCAAATGGCTTTCAATTTTATTGTCTATTTCGATGTTTCCAACGTGAATTTGCCTCATCATACATTTTCCACATGTGAAGATAGTGTTGCATACTTTTCTCGCAATCAGTCTTGAATTTGACTTTAACCTCTAATGTAATGATTCTATTGTGAATTTGGTTGATCTTAGACTGTACACTTGGCAAAAGAACTTTCTGCATACATTGTCATCATGTATCCCAGTAAATACTTTCATGTAAGAAAAGGAGGTTGTATATAGTATGACAAAATCCTTCGAACCGGAGTTGAATCAGTGACCTATGGATATCAATTCTCATACAACCTACAGTCCACCGCTCTACCAACTGAGCTATCGAAGGGTTATGAAACCAGGTTTTTATTTCTGCCACACCTGTCGTGTAGAGAATGATGTGTCAAAGCGCAGATGGTAGGATTCGAACCTACGCTCCCAGAGGGAAACTGATTTCTAGTCAGTCGCCTTAACCACTCGGCCACATCTGCTGTTGGATTGTCCAAAAAAGGTGTTTTGAATCCTCCCTATATTGTCTTCTGGGTGGATTAGTTCATATGGCGGACTTGTGACAAAAGTGTTTTATGAGTGTCAGAAGAGGGATTCGAACCCTCGCCCAGAGAACTGGACTGCGACCTGAACGCAGCGCCCTAGACCGCTCGGCCATCCTGACATTATACTTTATCGTTTCACCTACCGAACAAACGAGACCACCATTTCAACTATTCACGGATTATTGTTTTTCTTATGTATAAGTTTCCGATTTGCCTCCTATGAGAATTGAACTCATGACCACTAGTTGACACCGCTACAGACTTACAAGACTAGTGCTCTGCCACTGAGCTAAGAAGGCTGGTAAATCATCGACTAAAACTTATGGTAAAGCTTATTTTATCAACATCCATGAAGGTTGGGGGGAAAAAAATGTGGAACGCTTCACGATTTTGCGTGTCATCCTTGCGCAGGGGCCATGCTAATCTTCTCTGTATCGTTCCAATTTTAGTATCAATGTACCTCAGGCGATTACTTTATACCTGGTCGATTCACAACATATATTCTGCTGCAGTGTTAAATTAATTACTGCAAAAATCACTTTTTTATTGAATGTTATTATTTTTTGTTTGGAAAATGTCAAGTGAGTGATCATTCTTTGAATATTCCACAGTAACTGTATGTATGTTTGACAGTACTGTATCGATTTCCGCAAATGGCTTTCAATTTTATTGTCTATTTCGATGTTTCCAACGTGAATTTGCCTCATCATACATTTTCCACATGTGAAGATAGTGTTGCATACTTTTCTCGCAATCAGTCTTGAATTTGACTTTAACCTCTAATGTAATGATTCTATTGTGAATTTGGTTGATCTTAGACTGTACACTTGGCAAAAGAACTTTCTGCATACATTGTCATCATGTATCCCAGTAAATACTTTCATGTAAGTAAAGGAGGTTGTATATAGTATGACAAAATCCTTCGAACCGGAGTTGAATCAGTGACCTATGGATATCAATTCTCATACAACCTACAGTCCACCGCTCTACCAACTGAGCTATCGAAGGGTTATGAAACCAGGTTTTTATTTCTGCCACACCTGTCGTGTAGAGAATGATGTGTCAAAGCGCAGATGGTAGGATTCGAACCTACGCTCCCAGAGGGAAACTGATTTCTAGTCAGTCGCCTTAACCACTCGGCCACATCTGCTGTTGGATTGTCCCAAAAAGGTGTTTTGAATCCTCCCTATATTGTCTTCTGGGTGGATTAGTTCATATAGCGGACTTGTGACAAAAGTGTTTTATGAGTGTCAGAAGAGGGATTCGAACCCTCGCCCAGAGAACTGGACTGCGACCTGAACGCAGCGCCTTAGACCGCTCGGCCATCCTGACATTATACTTTATCGTTTCACCTACCGAGCAATCGAGACCAACATTTCAACTATTCACGGATTATTGTTTTTCTTATGTATAAGTTTCCGATTTGCCTCCTATGAGAATTGAACTCATGACCACTAGTTGACACCGCTACAGACTTACAAGACTAGTGCTCTGCCACTGAGCTAAGAAGGCTGGTAAATCATCGACTAAAACTTATGGTAAAGCTTATTTTATCAACATCCATGAAGGTTGGGGCGAAAAAAATGTGGAACGCTTCACGATTTTGCGTGTCATCCTTGCGCAGGGGCCATGCTAATCTTCTCTGTATCGTTCCAATTTTAGTATATGTATTCCGTATGGAATACATTTCAATGTACCTCAGGCGATTACTTTATACCTGGTCGATTCACAACATATATTCTGCTGCAGTGTTAAATTAATTACTGCAAAAATCACTTTTTTATTGAATGTTATTATTTTTTGTTTGGAAAATGTCAAGTGAGTGATCATTCTTTGAATATTCCACAGTAACTGTATGTATGTTTGACAGTACTGTATCGATTTCCGCAAATGGCTTTCAATTTTATTGTCTATTTCGATGTTTCCAACGTGAATTTGCCTCATCATACATTTTCCACATGTGAAGATAGTGTTGCATACTTTTCTCGCAATCAGTCTTGAATTTGACTTTAACCTCTAATGTAATGATTCTATTGTGAATTTGGTTGATCTTAGACTGTACACTTGGCAAAAGAACTTTCTGCATACATTGTCATCATGTATCCCAGTAAATACTTTCATGTAAGAAAAGGAGGTTGGGTTATATAGTATGACAAAATCCTTCGAACCGGAGTTGAACCAGTGACCTATGGATATCAATTCTCATACAACCTACAGTCCACCGCTCTACCAACTGAGCTATCGAAGGGTTATGAAACCAGGTTTTTATTTCTGCTACACCTGTCGTGTAGAGAATGATGTGTCAAAGCGCAGATGGTAGGATTCGAACCTACGCTCCCAGAGGGAAACTGATTTCTAGTCAGTCGCCTTAACCACTCGGCCACATCTGCTGTTGGATTGTCCAAAAAAGGTGTTTTGAATCCTCCCTATATTGTCTTCTGGGTGGATTAGTTCATATAGCGGACTTGTGACAAAAGTGCTTTATGAGTGTCAGAAGAGGGATTCGAACCCTCGCCCAGAGAACTGGACTGCGACCTGAACGCAGCGCCTTAGACCGCTCGGCCATCCTGACATTATACTTTATCGTTTCACCTACCGAGCAATCGAGACCACCATTTCAACTATTCACGGATTATTGTTTTTCTTATGTATAAGTTTCCGATTTGCCTCCTATGAGAATTGAACTCATGACCACTAGTTGACACCGCTACAGAATTACAAGACTAGTGCTCTGCCACTGAGCTTAGAAGGCTGGTAAATCATCGACTAAAACTTATGGTAAAGCTTATTTTATCAACATCCATGAAGGTTGGGGCGAAAAAAATGTGGAACGCTTCACGATTTTGCGTGTCATCCTTGCGCAGGGGCCATGCTAATCTTCTCTGTATCGTTCCAATTTTAGTATATGTATTCCGTATGGAATACATTTCAATGTACCTCAGGCGATTACTTTATACCTGGTCGATTCACAACATATATTCTGCTGCAGTGTTAAATTAATTACTGCAAAAATCACTTTTTTATTGAATGTTATTATTTTTTGTTTGGAAAATGTCAAGTGAGTGATCATTCTTTGAATATTCCACAGTAACTGTATGTATGTTTGACAGTACTGTATCGATTTCCGCAAATGGCTTTCAATTTTATTGTCTATTTCGATGTTTCCAACGTGAATTTGCCTCATCATTCATTTTCCACATGTGAAGATAGTGTTGCATACTTTTCTCGCAATCAGTCTTGAATTTGACTTTAACCTCTAATGTAATGATTCTATTGTGAATTTGGTTGATCTTAGACTGTACACTTGGCAAAAGAACTTTCTGCATACATTGTCATCATGTATCCCAGTAAATACTTTCATGTAAGAAAAGGAGGTTGGGTTATATAGTATGACAAAATCCTTCGAACCGGAGTTGAACCAGTGACCTATGGATATCAATTCTCATACAACCTACAGTCCACCGCTCTACCAACTGAGCTATCGAAGGGTTATGAAACCAGGTTTTTATTCCTGCTACACCTGTCGTGTAGAGAATGATGTGTCAAAGCGCAGATGGTAGGATTCGAACCTACGCTCCCAGAGGGAAACTGATTTCTAGTCAGTCGCCTTAACCACTCGGCCACATCTGCTGTTGGATTGTCCAAAAAAGGTGTTTTGAATCCTCCCTATATTGTCTTCTGGGTGGATTAGTTCATATAGCGGACTTGTGACAAAAGTGCTTTATGAGTGTCAGAAGAGGGATTCGAACCCTCGCCCAGAGAACTGGACTGCGACCTGAACGCAGCGCCTTAGACCGCTCGGCCATCCTGACATTATACTTTATCGTTTCACCTACCGAGCAATCGAGACCACCATTTCAACTATTCACGGATTATTGTTTTTCTTATGTATAAGTTTCCGATTTGCCTCCTATGAGAATTGAACTCATGACCACTAGTTGACACCGCTACAGACTTACAAGACTAGTGCTCTGCCACTGAGCTAAGAAGGCTGGTAAATCATCGACTAAAACTTATGGTAAAGCTTATTTTATCAACATCCATGAAGGTTGGGGCGAAAAAAATGTGGAACGCTTCACGATTTTGCGTGTCATCCTTGCGCAGGGGCCATGCTAATCTTCTCTGTATCGTTCCAATTTTAGTATATGTATTCCGTATGGAATACATTTCAATGTACCTCAGGCGATTACTTTATACCTGGTCGATTCACAACATATATTCTGCTGCAGTGTTAAATTAATTACTGCAAAAATCACTTTTTTATTGAATGTTATTATTTTTTGTTTGGAAAATGTCAAGTGAGTGATCATTCTTTGAATATTCCACAGTAACTGTATGTATGTTTGACAGTACTGTATCGATTTCCGCAAATGGCTTTCAATTTTATTGTCTATTTCGATGTTTCCAACGTGAATTTGCCTCATCATACATTTTCCACATGTGAAGATAGTGTTGCATACTTTTCTCGCAATCAGTCTTGAATTTGACTTTAACCTCTAATGTAATGATTCTATTGTGAATTTGGTTGATCTTAGACTGTACACTTGGCAAAAGAACTTTCTGCATACATTGTCATCATGTATCCCAGTAAATACTTTCATGTAAGAAAAGGAGGTTGGGTTATATAGTATGACAAAATCCTTCGAACCGGAGTTGAACCAGTGACCTATGGATATCAATTCTCATACAACCTACAGTCCACCGCTCTACCAACTGAGCTATCGAAGGGTTATGAAACCAGGTTTTTATTTCTGCCACACCTGTCGTGTAGAGAATGATGTGTCAAAGCGCAGATGGTAGGATTCGAACCTACGCTCCCAGAGGGAAACTGATTTCTAGTCAGTCGCCTTAACCACTCGGCCACATCTGCTGTTGGATTGTCCAAAAAAGGTGTTTTGAATCCTCCCTATATTGTCTTCTGGGTGGATTAGTTCATATAGCGGACTTGTGACAGAAGTGCTTTATGAGTGTCAGAAGAGGGATTTGAACCCTCGCCCAGAGAACTGGACTGCGACCTGAACGCAGCGCCTTAGACCGCTCGGCCATCCTGACATTATACTTTATCGTTTCACCTACCGAGCAATCGAGACCACCATTTCAACTATTCACGGATTATTGTTTTTCTTATGTATAAGTTTCCGATTTGCCTCCTATGAGAATTGAACTCATGACCACTAGTTGACACCGCTACAGACTTACAAGACTAGTGCTCTGCCACTGAGCTAAGAAGGCTGGTAAATCATCGACTAAAACTTATGGTAAAGCTTATTTTATCAACATCCATGAAGGTTGGGGCGAAAAAAAATGTGGAACGCTTCACGATTTTGCGTGTCATCCTTGCGCAGGGGCCATGCTAATCTTCTCTGTATCGTTCCAATTTTAGTATATGTATTCCGTATGGAATACATTTCAATGTACCTCAGGCGATTACTTTATACCTGGTCGATTCACAACATATATTCTGCTGCAGTGTTAAATTAATTACTGCAAAAATCACTTTTTTATTGAATGTTATTATTTTTTGTTTGGAAAATGTCAAGTGAGTGATCATTCTTTGAATGTTCCACAGTAACTGTATGTATGTTTGACAGTACTGTATCGATTTCCGCAAATGGCTTTCAATTTTATTGTCTATTTCGATGTTTCCAACGTGAATTTGCCTCATCATACATTTTCCACATGTGAAGATAGTGTTGCATACTTTTCTCGCAATCAGTCTTGAATTTGACTTTAACCTCTAATGTAATGATTCTATTGTGAATTTGGTTGATCTTAGACTGTACACTTGGCAAAAGAACTTTCTGCATACATTGTCATCATGTATCCCAGTAAATACTTTCATGTAAGAAAAGGAGGTTGGGTTATATAGTATGACAAAATCCTTCGAACCGGAGTTGAACCAGTGACCTATGGATATCAATTCTCATACAACCTACAGTCCACCGCTCTACCAACTGAGCTATCGAAGGGTTATGAAACCAGGTTTTTATTTCTGCCACACCTGTCGTGTAGAGAATGATGTGTCAAAGCGCAGATGGTAGGATTCGAACCTACGCTCCCAGAGGGAAACTGATTTCTAGTCAGTCGCCTTAACCACTCGGCCACATCTGCTGTTGGATTGTCCAAAAAAGGTGTTTTGAATCCTCCCTATATTGTCTTCTGGGTGGATTAGTTCATATAGCGGACTTGTGACAAAAGTGCTTTATGAGTGTCAGAAGAGGGATTCGAACCCTCGCCCAGAGAACTGGACTGCGACCTGAACGCGACCTGAACGCAGCGCCTTAGACCGCTCGGCCATCCTGACATTATACTTTATCTATTCACCTACCGAGCAATCGAGACCACCATTTCAACTATTCACGGATTATTGTTTTTCTTATGTATAAGTTTCCGATTTGCCTCCTATGAGAATTGAACTCATGACCACTAGTTGACACCGCTACAGACTTACAAGACTAGTGCTCTGCCACTGAGCTAAGAAGGCTGGTAAATCATCGACTAAAACTTATGGTAAAGCTTATTTTATCAACATCCATGAAGGTTGGGGGGAAAAAAATGTGGAACGCTTCACGATTTTGCGTGTCATCCTTGCGCAGGGGCCATGCTAATCTTCTCTGTATCGTTCCAATTTTAGTATATGTATTCCGTATGGAATACATTTCAATGTACCTCAGGCGATTACTTTATACCTGGTCGATTCACAACATATATTCTGCTGCAGTGTTAAATTAATTACTGCAAAAATCACTTTTTTATTGAATGTTATTATTTTTTGTTTGGAAAATGTCAAGTGAGTGATCATTCTTTGAATATTCCACAGTAACTGTATGTATGTTTGACAGTACTGTATCGATTTCCGCAAATGGCTTTCAATTTTATTGTCTATTTCGATGTTTCCAACGTGAATTTGCCTCATCATACATTTTCCACACGTGAAGATAGTGTTGCATACTTTTCTCGCAATCAGTCTTGAATTTGACTTTAACCTCTAATGTAATGATTCTATTGTGAATTTGGTTGATCTTAGACTGTACACTTGGCAAAAGAACTTTCTGCATACATTGTCATCATGTATCCCAGTAAATACTTTCATGTAAGAAAAGGAGGTTGGGTTATATAGTATGACAAAATCCTTCGAACCGGAGTTGAACCAGTGACCTATGGATATCAATTCTCATACAACCTACAGTCCACCGCTCTACCAACTGAGCTATCGAAGGGTTATGAAACCAGGTTTTTATTTCTGCCACACCTGTCGTGTAGAGAATGATGTGTCAAAGCGTAGATGGTAGGATTCGAACCTACGCTCCCAGAGGGAAACTGATTTCTAGTCAGTCGCCTTAACCACTCGGCCACATCTGCTGTTGGATTGTCCAAAAAAGGTGTTTTGAATCCTCCCTATATTGTCTTCTGGGTGGATTAGTTCATATAGCGGACTTGTGACAAAAGTGCTTTATGAGTGTCAGAAGAGGGATTCGAACCCTCGCCCAGAGAACTGGACTGCGACCTGAACGCAGCGCCTTAGACCGCTCGGCCATCCTGACATTATACTTTATCTATTCACCTACCGAGCAATCGAGACCACCATTTCAACTATTCACGGATTATTGTTTTTCTTATGTATAAGTTTCCGATTTGCCTCCTATGAGAATTGAACTCATGACCACTAGTTGACACCGCTACAGACTTACAAGACTAGTGCTCTGCCACTGAGCTAAGAAGGCTGGTAAATCATCGACTAAAACTTATGGTAAAGCTTATTTTATCAACATCCATGAAGGTTGGGGGGAAAAAAATGTGGAACGCTTCACGATTTTGCGTGTCATCCTTGCGCAGGGGCCATGCTAATCTTCTCTGTATCGTTCCAATTTTAGTATATGTATTCCGTATGGAATACATTTCAATGTACCTCAGGCGATTACTTTATACCTGGTCGATTCACAACATATATTCTGCTGCAGTGTTAAATTAATTACTGCAAAAATCACTTTTTTATTGAATGTTATTGTGATGATTCACAATAGTCTAAGTAACAAAACAACGAGGAGATTCTTGCAAAGCAGTTTATTAACAGATGTGTTGGAATACAATGCCGGGTACGACTCTGCTGGATGAACAGAGCGTCGAGCTTTTATAAGCGGTTGTCAAGGTTGTTGGGATTGCACCATCACTGCAGAGTGTGGCGCAATCCCGGATGTAGTTGCATAGGCAACAGGTGAGATGGTGCAATAGAGAAAGCCATCAAGGTACTGTGTAGTACAGCGACCTTGAGGTACGGCGTAGTAGATTGACCTTGGGATACTGCGTAGTAGATTGCTCTATACTACAAGCAGTAGGCCAGGTCTTCACACAAGTCATTACACTCCTCCCCCTTCCGCAGAAGTTTGGTCGGGGAAGGAAACCATTTTTGTTTCGAGTAGTTCGGTAGTAAGTTTCAATACATGCAAGAGAAAATTTTTGTATGCTGCTAATACTACTTTTAAGTGTATATATGTATGATTAAATTGAATACAGTGGGAAACATAATACCATCACCCTTGGATAAATGTATAAATAATGCAATAACAAAATATTGCATTATTTTTCGAACAGAAAATAAGTATATTGCCTAACAATGTGAATAGCTAAAATATAAGTATAAAAATAGAAGCATAGTACAGGAATAACATAAGAACTACAATGCGGTATGTAATGGAATGTTGATAAGTAATGTAATGGAACGCTTCACGAACCTTCAGTACTAAAAAAAATTAATTGAATAGTTTCCTAGTACTTACGGTTGGTGATTACATCCCGAGTCCTTTTCAAATTGAGGGCCTGGAATTCATACTTGTAGTATAAATCCAAGCTGTCTCTCAGGTACTGTTGGATCAGTACCTCCCGCTGGGCGTAGTATTCCCCTTCGCTTCGCAACATAATGGGTGGGGCGTACATATTTTGGAAATATTGGGGTGGATGATAACACGGAGGGGATGGTGATGGGATCCTCTCCTTCTGGGCCGAATCTGGAGGTTCCATTGTCGGCGGCTGTGGTGTCGGATGATTTATAGGCGGAGCGGCTAACGGGACTGCACTGGGGATGTCTGGGTTTACCTCCGTGGTGTCGCTGCGTATGCTGTCTTTGTCGTCCTCGTCGTCTTCGTCATCCTCGTCGTCCTCGTCGTCCTCGCTGTCGCTGAGTGTGAGGTCGATGATGAGGGTCTGGTGGTTGGTCTGCTCGGCATATTGTTCTGTCGCGACGTTTTCTTTGGCCTCTTCTTCTTCCTGATCATCTTCGGCTTCTGCAACGTCCTCCGGTTGTTGGACAGGCACGTCGTCAACCGTCGCCTCTCCCCGTTCTTCTTCACTGTCAGCGGTTTCTTCTTTTATTTGCTCAATCACAAACCCTACCGATTGCTCGATGCCCGGTAGATAGCGGGGGTCTGTGGTGATCTCCACTTTTTCTTCGGTGTCGGAGATGATTTTTGCTGGAATTCTCCTGATTTTTGCTTGCACGTCTAGGATCACAATTGTTCCTTTCCGGCGTTGAGCCGTAAGGGCAAAAGTCTTCTTTAGCACAGTTGCGTCTTCACACATTGTAAAGTAAATTGCGAGTGTGGTACAGTGCGGTTGTTGCTGTTTTTAAATACCACGGCTATCTTTGTCTTGCAAAATAGGTCAAAAGATGATGCGCAATAACCGCGCAAACATAACACAATTTTGTAGTGAATACATATACATGATTTATGTGAACTATGAGATGTCATATGAAAAAGAAAATGGTTGAATGCTATTATATGTACTTTGAACTTCGACTCGAAACACATAGCGTATAGAGCTTTCTTTTCTACGGATGACATACTGGTACGGGACATGCTAAAGGATGTATATGTAGGATAGCGGTAACACGGGTCAAAAGAGAAAGTTTCATGTGGTGATTTAGTGTATACAGGTAAAATGTGATAGTTGAAGACTGTGTGTATAAGAGAGAAAGTATTTGTTTTCAAACGGTAAATCAGAATTGAAAGTTTAATTAATGCGATTGAATTGAAGTTGGAATTTTTCAAAGAAAGGGAAAACTACTTAGAGCAAACGAAATGGAAATTATTTGTTTTTTTTTTTTTGTTTTTTTCTTGTTTTTTTTTATTTGTTTTCCTTTGTTTTGTTTTGTTTTGTTTTGTTTGTTTTTTTTTTTGTTTTTTTTTTGTTTTTTTTTTAAGAGTTTTAAAGAGCTTGTGGTCGGGGTTTTTTGTCGATGGCCATAGAACTTTGACAACTGAATTTGTGATGAATAAGGAATGATCGAACCTTAGGTCTTTAGGCTTAGGATGTACAATTTACAGAATGACAGAATTGAGACATTGAGAGAATTGACAAATAGCCAATAAACACAAAAGTTTTTGTTTCAAAAATTGGTGTTGTCTAGTTTTAACAGAAGGTTCTGGTTGAGGATTGCTTTTGGTGGGGTTTGTGGAGTTTTAGGTGGGCGGCCTCTACGTTTATGGATTACACTTAGGTTAGGTATATATATATTTTTTTATTTGAGGTGTACCCCAAAGTTTAGGTATTATAGGGGTGGTATCTGAAACAACTACTTCGTTTGGATTTTCTGTTATCAACTTAATCCTATTTGCATGTACAACAAAGTTGGCCTTGGATAATGGACTGGCTAATATCAAAAAAAAAATTATCTCAGAAGTTATTTAGTTAGTTATTAGTTATTTATCTAGAAGTTATTTCCCAGACACCATGTAAGGTCTTATCCATCTATTATTAAATCTGTTGTTACATATGCTTTTAAAAGAACGTGATCATTGATTTTTAATTTCACCAATTTACTCCCTTGATCATAAGATTTCTTTTGCTTTACTTGCGCTTTTTTCTAATTTTTTTTTTGAATATTCTAGAGCTTTTCACCAAAGTCTTTCGTAGTCCTCGTCTTCAAAGACTTGAACGTCTTGCGTTATCGCAATGTCATTGGGTATAACTGGATTACGTTTAAAGAATAGATAAAATGGACAACTATCGATGCTTGAGTGTTGCGAAGTGTTATAAGCGAATGTCACAAAGTCGAGATACATATCCCAAGACTCTGGTTCTTCGTTAACATAGCAAGCAAGCATATCGCATAGTGTGCGATTAAATCTTTCTACAAGACCATATGTTTGTGGGTGGTAACTAGTGGTCTTGATCTGCTTGATTTTAAATAATACACAGATATGAGAGTTAAGTTTCAAAAGAAAATTTGTACCTTTATCGGTTAGTACTCTTTCTGGTGGACCATATTTAGTATAAACTATCTTTACTAAGTGTTCAGCTATCGTATAAGCTTTTTGATTTTCCATTGGAATTGTCATAACAAATCGACTTGCGTAATCAGACAGAACTAATATATATTTGTTTCCATTACTACTTTCCGTGACCGGTCCAACTATATCCATTGCGATCTGTTCCCATACTTTGGTTACAGGTGGCAAAGGTTTAAGTGGTGCTTTAATTGAGCCGTAGGCTTTGCGTTTAGCACATGTGATACAATTGCTCACATATGCTTTAACGTCGTTGCCTAGTCCGGGTCAAAGGTATTGGCGTTTAATTCTCGCTAAGCTCTTTGCTACTCCTAAATGCCCTGCTAACATGTGGCCATGATTCATCTTAAGTATGTCTTCTACCTTTTCTTTTGGTACTACAATTTTTCCGTCATAGGTTACGAGTAAACCTGCATTATCAAATTGAAATTCTTGTTTGTCCTTTTCGCATTTACTAATTATTCGAATTATTTCTTTGCAATATTCGTCGTTACGTTGCGCTGTTATCCAATCGTTTTGCATTATTTCGAGTTTTAATATAGCGCCTATTACTGGGAGTGGTTGTCTACTTAAACCATCTGCATTTTGATTCTCCTGGCCAGGACGGTGTATAAAAGTCATATTATATGCCTGCATCTCGTATGCCCAACGTGCTAATCTTCCGTGTGGGTCCTTTTTCTTCATCAACGTTTCTAACGGTTTATGATCTGTAAATACTCTAAAAGTTCTACCATAAAGATATGGTCTGAAATGCTCTAATGCATGTACAATAGCTAAACATTCTTTTTCTGAAATATTCCAAATTCGTTCTCGTTCGTCTAAATGTCGCGAAGTGTATGCTATTACTACTTCGTGTTCTCCGTTTGAGGCTTCTGGATCCGTTTCTGAGGGCGGTATATACTGTATCTGCGCTAATACTGCACCAATCCCGTATTCTGAGGCGTCCGCGTAGACTAGAAATTCCCATGGTAAAATCTGGATACCTCAGAAGTGGATTGCTGGTTAGGCAATGTTTGATACGTTGAAAGGCGTCCCTTTCTTTCTCGCCCCATACCCATGTACTATCTTTTTCGTTAGTTCTGTCAAGAAATGAGCTATTTCCGCGTACTCGCGTACGAATTTGCGATAATAATAATTAGCCAAACCTAAAAAGGACGATAATTGCTTAACGTTCAACGGTTCAGGGTAGTTTAGTATGGAACGTGTTTTCCCGTCGTCGGGATGAAATCCACTAGCTGTAATAATATGTCCTAGGTATTTTTATCTTCGTCTTAAAGAAGTCACATTTACTTAACTTTAGTGTAAGGTTCTCTTTTGTTAGCAGGTCGAATACTATCCGCAAGTGTCGAATATGTTCATCCCTCGTTTTACTAAAAACGATGATGTCGTCCAAATAAACAAGTACAAATTCATCTAAGACATCTTTAAATAAGGTGTTCATTTCCCTCTGGAAAGTACTCGGAGCATTGCACAAACCAAAAGGCATGCAGTTGAACTCGTAAAGTCCATACTCGCATATGAAAGCAGTTTTGTATTTATGCTTTTCTTCTATTTCGATCTGCCAATATCCACTGAGCAAATCCAAAGTTGAAAAATATTTCGCGCCGTGAAGGCTATCGATAATCAACTGAATATTGGGAATTGGATATCTGTCTTTAACTGTTACATTGTTTAGCGGGCGATAGTCGACACTAAACCTCATTTGACCTTCTTCCTTCTTCGTTACGTGCAAGATAGGACAGGTAAATAGGCTGGTACTTGGTCTAATGATATTACTTCTTAACATATTCTCAATCTGTTTTTTTTTTTATTACTTATTTCAATCTCTCTGGAGTGCGCCTCATGGGCATAACATCTGGTAATTGCGTGGTATGAATTGAATATTTAATCGATTTCGCTTTACCCAACGGGAAAAATAGCTAAGCAACAGGTTTTTCAAATTTTCTTTCTGCTCCACTGGGACTCCTGCTAAATCGAGCTGTGGAGGTGTGGCTATACTGATTGAACATATTGATAAAGGGGATATGATCAAGTTTCTTAATTCATTCGTAGTGTATAACTAATAATACGTTCACTGGGGTTAATAACAATCTTGTTAGCTGCGAGGAAATCATAGCCTAAAATTCACTCTTCATCTAGATCTGTTATCATATCATATTATATTAAAAGTTCTAGGGTCGCTGTTCGATATTTAGACCTGCTAGTTGTTTTTCAAGTTTGGAAAGCTTATTTTTCTGTCTCTGAAGCTCTACGTCTTGCTCGTCTTCGTGAGCTGAAATACCTGCAATTGTTGCTTTTAGACTTTTCTCTTCATTCTGCTCCATTCTATTTACTATAGTTTCTGCTGCATAAACTATCTCGCAAACCTCTTCATAAGAGCTATTTACGTCAATTCTGGTCCACACGGCCTGTAATATTTTTGGTAACAAGCCTTTTAGCAATATCTTTTGTTTTGCTTCTCCTCTAATTTTCCTAAGTGATCTAGCCAGAACTACGGCTTCAGGGGGTGCAATTGTTTCATCAAGAACGATTTCTTTTCCATGAATAATGTCATACAAATGATTAAGTCTTGAAACATATGTTTGGGTACTCTGATCAGGCATCTGTTTTAGTTCATTTAATTGTTTCTTAAGGTTCTCGATCTCTGTTTCCGTTAAAAATCTGCCAATGATAGCCTTCTCCCACGCATCGTAATTTTCTTTATCCGCAGCGTGATCTATGTAGTCACTGTGCCAATCCGCGGCATCACCTCTTAATCGGTCTGAAAAATATTTAATTTTATCTGTGGCACTCCATCCTGCGTTTTGCGCTACTCTTTCGGCGTCTTTTAACCAATTATTTATAAGTTGATCTCCTCTTTTCCCTTTGTAAACTGGAATTGATTTTCGTTCATCCCGTGAGTATAGTTCGATGAGATGACTTTTAGTCAATGGAACATTGTTTGGATCGGGGGAAGGCGCTCTAGGACCTTGCTGTTGGTTTAAAGGAATTTGTATAGGAGCGGTCGGCGGTGTTGGAGGAGTTGAAGTCATGTTTGGAGGTTGAGTGATTTGTGCTGTTTGCTGTGCTAACTGTTGTTGTAACGTAGCTATATCTCAAGTCTATATAATCAAGTTTAACCCTTTGTTCGTTTTCCTTAAAGAATCTAATGATAATTCTTTAGTGGCGACGTCTTGTTGTAATTAACTCGTTCCACTGCGATAAAAAAAAAAAAATCTTTCTCTAATGGGTAAAATATTTTGTGGAAGGGATCTGATGTAACTTTCTTCTTCTAAGTCTATCTCCCCTATCAGGGACTCGTTTAAAGCAGCATAAGATGTATTTTTAGAAGGTAACGTAGGAGTCGTCATTCACTTACCGCTTTGGTGTTTCTCTCCTTCCTCCATGATTGTTGAAAAGTCGGATGTTCGAAGCCAAACTGGCACGTTCACCAATTTGTGATGATTCACAATAGTCTAAGTAACAAAACAACGAGGAGATTCTTGCAATGCAGTTTATTAACAGATGTGTTGGAATAAAATGCCGGGTACGACTCTGCTGGATGAACAGAGCGTCGGGCTTTTATAAGCGGTTGTCAAGGTTGTTGGGATTGCACCATCACTGCAGAGTGTGGCGCAATCCCGGATGTAGTTGCATAGGCAACAGGTGAGATGGTGCAAAAGAGAAAGCCATCAAGGTACTGTGTAGTACAGCGACCTTGAGGTACGGCGTAGTAGATTGACCTTGGGATACTGCGTAGTAGATTGCTCTATACTACAAGCAGTAGGCCAGGTCTTCACACAAGTCATTACATTATTATTTTTTGTTTGGAAAATGTCAAGTGAGTGATCATTCTTTGAATATTCCACAGTAATTGTATGTATGTTTGACAGTACTGTATCGATTTCCGCAAATGGCTTTCAATTTTATTGTCTATTTCGATGTTTCCAACGTGAATTTGCCTCATCATACATTTTCCACATGTGAAGATAGTGTTGCATACTTTTCTCGCAATCAGTCTTGAATTTGACTTTAACCTCTAATGTAATGATTCTATTGTGAATTTGGTTGATCTTAGACTGTACACTTGGCAAAAGAACTTTCTGCATACATTGTCATCATGTATCCCAGTAAATACTTTCATGTAAGAAAAGGAGGTTGGGTTATATAGTATGACAAAATCCTTCGAACCGGAGTTGAACCAGTGACCTATGGATATCTATTCTCATACAACCTACAGTCCACCGCTCTACCAACTGAGCTATCGAAGGGTTATGAAACCAGGTTTTTATTTCTGCCACACCTGTCGTGTAGAGAATGATGTGTCAAAGCGCAGATGGTAGGATTCGAACCTACGCACCATTTCAACTATTCACGGATTATTGTTTTTCTTATGTATAAGTTTCCGATTTGCCTCCTATGAGAATTGAACTCATGACCACTAGTTGACACCGCTACAGACTTACAAGACTAGTGCTCTGCCACTGAGCTAAGAAGGCTGGTAAATCATCGACTAAAACTTATGGTAAAGCTTATTTTATCAACATCCATGAAGGTTGGGGGGAAAAAAATGTGGAACGCTTCACGATTTTGCGTGTCATCCTTGCGCAGGGGCCATGCTAATCTTCTCTGTATCGTTCCAATTTTAGTATATGTATTCCGTATGGAATACATTTCAATGTACCTCAGGCGATTACTTTATACCTGGTCGATTCACAACATGTATTCTGCTGCAGTGTTAAATTAATTACTGCAAAAATCACTTTTTTATTGGATGTTATTATTTTTTGTTTGGAAAATGTCAAGTGAGTGATCATTCTTTGAATATTCCACAGTAACTGTATGTATGTTTGACAGTACTGTATCGATTTCCGCAAATGGCTTTCAATTTTATTGTCTATTTCGATGTTTCCAACGTGAATTTGCCTCATCATACATTTTCCACATGTGAAGATAGTGTTGCATACTTTTCTCGCAATCAGTCTTGAATTTGACTTTAACCTCTAATGTAATGATTCTATTGTGAATTTGGTTGATCTTAGACTGTACACTTGGCAAAAGAACTTTCTGCATACATTGTCATCATGTATCCCAGTAAATACTTTCATGTAAGAAAAGGAGGTTGGGTTATATAGTATGACAAAATCCTTCGAACCGGAGTTGAACCAGTGACTTATGGATATCAATTCTCATACAACCTTCAGTCCACCGCTCTACCAACTGAGCTATCGAAGGGTTATGAAACCAGGTTTTTATTTCTGCCACACCTGTCGTGTAGAGAATGATGTGTCAAAGCGCAGATGGTAGGATTCGAACCTACGCTCCCAGAGGGAAACTGATTTCTAGTCAGTCGCCTTAACCACTCGGCCACATCTGCTGTTGGATTGTCCAAAAAAGGTGTTTTGAATCCTCCCTATATTGTCTTCTGGGTGGATTAGTTCATATAGCGGACTTGTGACAAAAGTGCTTTATGAGTGTCAGAAGAGGGATTCGAACCCTCGCCCAGAGAACTGGACTGCGACCTGAACGCAGCGCCTTAGACCGCTCGGCCATCCTGACATTATACTTTATCGTTTCACCTACCGAGCAATCGAGACCACCATTTCAACTATTCACGGATTATTGTTTTTCTTATGTATAAGTTTCCGATTTGCCTCCTATGAGAATTGAACTCATGACCACTAGTTGACACCGCTACAGACTTACAAGACTAGTGCTCTGCCACTGAGCTAAGAAGGCTGGTAAATCATCGACTAAAACTTATGGTAAAGCTTATTTTATCAACATCCATGAAGGTTGGGGCGAAAAAAATGTGGAACGCTTCACGATTTTGCGTGTCATCCTTGCGCAGGGGCCATGCTAATCTTCTCTGTATCGTTCCAATTTTAGTATATGTATTCCGTATGGAATACATTTCAATGTACCTCAGGCGATTACTTTATACCTGGTCGATTCACAACATATATTCTGCTGCAGTGTTAAATTAATTACTGCAAAAATCACTTTTTTATTGAATGTTATTATTTTTTGTTTGGAAAATGTCAAGTGAGTGATCATTCTTTGAATATTCCACAGTAACTGTATGTATGTTTGACAGTACTGTATCGATTTCCGCAAATGGCTTTCAATTTTATTGTCTATTTCGATGTTTCCAACGTGAATTTGCCTCATCATACATTTTCCACATGTGAAGATAGTGTTGCATACTTTTCTCGCAATCAGTCTTGAATTTGACTTTAACCTCTAATGTAATGATTCTATTGTGAATTTGGTTGATCTTAGACTGTACACTTGGCAAAAGAACTTTCTGCATACATTGTCATCATGTATCCCAGTAAATACTTTCATGTAAGAAAAGGAGGTTGGGTTATATATTATGACAAAATCCTTCGAACCGGAGTTGAACCAGTGACCTATGGATATCTATTCTCATGCAACCTACAGTCCACCGCTCTACCAACTGAGCTATCGAAGGGTTATGAAACCAGGTTTTTATTTCTGCCACACCTGTCGTGTAGAGAATGATGTGTCAAAGCGCAGATGGTAGGATTCGAACCTACGCTCCCAGAGGGAAACTGATTTCTAGTCAGTCGCCTTAACCACTCGGCCACATCTGCTGTTGGATTGTCCAAAAAAGGTGTTTTGAATCCTCCCTATATTGTCTTCTGGGTGGATTAGTTCATATAGCGGACTTGTGACAAAAGTGTTTTATGAGTGTCAGAAGAGGGATTCGAACCCTCGCCCAGAGAACTGGACTGCGACCTGAACGCAGCGCCTTAGACCGCTCGGCCATCCTGACATTATACTTTATCGTTTCACCTACCGAGCAATCGAGACCACCATTTCAACTATTCACGGATTATTGTTTTTCTTATGTATAAGTTTCCGATTTGCCTCCTATGACAATTGAACTCATGACCACTAGTTGACACCGCTACAGACTTACAAGACTAGTGCTCTGCCACTGAGCTAAGAAGGCTGGTAAATCATCGACTAAAACTTATGGTAAAGCTTATTTTATCAACATCCATGAAGGTTGGGGGGAAAAAAATGTGGAACGCTTCACGATTTTGCGTGTCATCCTTGCGCAGGGGCCATGCTAATCTTCTCTGTATCGTTCCAATTTTAGTATATGTATTCCGTATGGAATACATTTCAATGTACCTCAGGCGATTACTTTATACCTGGTCGATTCACAACATATATTCTGCTGCAGTGTTAAATTAATTACTGCAAAAATCACTTTTTTATTGAATGTTATTATTTTTTGTTTGGAAAATGTCAAGTGAGTGATCATTCTTTGAATATTCCACAGTAACTGTATGTATGTTTGACAGTACTGTATCGATTTCCGCAAATGGCTTTCAATTTTATTGTCTATTTCGATGTTTCCAACGTGAATTTGCCTCATCATACATTTTCCACATGTGAAGATAGTGTTGCATACTTTTCTCGCAATCAGTCTTGAATTTGACTTTAACCTCTAATGTAATGATTCTATTGTGAATTTGGTTGATCTTAGACTGTACACTTGGCAAAAGAACTTTCTGCATACATTGTCATCATGTATCCCAGTAAATACTTTCATGTAAGAAAAGGAGGTTGGGTTATATAGTATGACAAAATCCTTCGAACCGGAGTTGAACCAGTGACCTATGGATATCTATTCTCATGCAACCTACAGTCCACCGCTCTACCAACTGAGCTATCGAAGGGTTATGAAACCAGGTTTTTATTTCTGCCACACCTGTCGTGTAGAGAATGATGTGTCAAAGCGCAGATGGTAGGATTCGAACCTACGCTCCCAGAGGGAAACTGATTTCTAGTCAGTCGCCTTAACCACTCGGCCACATCTGCTGTTGGATTGTCCAAAAAAGGTGTTTTGAATCCTCCCTATATTGTCTTCTGGGTGGATTAGTTCATATAGCGGACTTGTGACAAAAGTGCTTTATGAGTGTCAGAAGAGGGATTCGAACCCTCGCCCAGAGAACTGGACTGCGACCTGAACGCAGCGCCTTAGACCACTCGGCCATCCTGACATTATACTTTATCGTTTCACCTACCGAGCAATCGAGACCACCATTTCAACTATTCACGGATTATTGTTTTTCTTATGTATAAGTTTCCGATTTGCCTCCTATGAGAATTGAACTCATGACCACTAGTTGACACCGCTACAGACTTACAAGACTAGTGCTCTGCCACTGAGCTAAGAAGGCTGGTAAATCATCGACTAAAACTTATGGTAAAGCTTATTTTATCAACATCCATGAAGGTTGGGGGGAAAAAAATGTGGAACGCTTCACGATTTTGCGTGTCATCCTTGCGCAGGGGCCATGCTAATCTTCTCTGTATCGTTCCAATTTTAGTATATGTATTCCGTATGGAATACATTTCAATGTACCTCAGGCGATTACTTTATACCTGGTCGATTCACAACATATATTCTGCTGCAGTGTTAAATTAATTACTGCAAAAATCACTTTTTTATTGAATGTTATTATTTTTTGTTTGGAAAATGTCAAGTGAGTGATCATTCTTTGAATATTCCACAGTAACTGTATGTATGTTTGACAGTACTGTATCGATTTCCGCAAATGGCTTTCAATTTTATTGTCTATTTCGATGTTTCCAACGTGAATTTGCCTCATCATACATTTTCCACATGTGAAGATAGTGTTGCATACTTTTCTCGCAATCAGTCTTGAATTTGACTTTAACCTCTAATGTAATGATTCTATTGTGAATTTGGTTGATCTTAGACTGTACACTTGGCAAAAGAACTTTCTGCATACATTGTCATCATGTATCCCAGTAAATACTTTCATGTAAGAAAAGGAGGTTGGGTTATATAGTATGACAAAATCCTTCGAACCGGAGTTGAACCAGTGACCTATGGATATCAATTCTCATACAACCTACAGTCCACCGCTCTACCAACTGAGCTATCGAAGGGTTATGAAACCAGGTTTTTATTTCTGCCACACCTGTCGTGTAGAGAATGATGTGTCAAAGCGCAGATGGTAGGATTCGAACCTACGCTCCCAGAGGGAAACTGATTTATAGTCAGTCGCCTTAACCACTCGGCCACATCTGCTGTTGGATTGTCCAAAAAAGGTGTTTTGAATCCTCCCTATATTGTCTTCTGGGTGGATTAGTTCATATAGCGGACTTGTGACAAAAGTGTTTTATGAGTGTCAGAAGAGGGATTCGAACCCTCGCCCAGAGAACTGGACTGCGACCTGAACGCAGCGCCTTAGACCGCTCGGCCATCCTGACATTATACTTTATCGTTTCACCTACCGAGCAATCGAGACCACCATTTCAACTATTCACGGATTATTGTTTTTCTTATGTATAAGTTTCCGATTTGCCTCCTATGACAATTGAACTCATGACCACTAGTTGACACCGCTACAGACTTACAAGACTAGTGCTCTGCCACTGAGCTAAGAAGGCTGGTAAATCATCGACTAAAACTTATGGTAAAGCTTATTTTATCAACATCCATGAAGGTTGGGGGGAAAAAAATGTGGAACGCTTCACGATTTTGCGTGTCATCCTTGCGCAGGGGCCATGCTAATCTTCTCTGTATCGTTCCAATTTTAGTATATGTATTCCGTATGGAATACATTTCAATGTACCTCAGGCGATTACTTTATACCTGGTCGATTCACAACATATATTCTGCTGCAGTGTTAAATTAATTACTGCAAAAATCACTTTTTTATTGAATGTTATTATTTTTTGTTTGGAAAATGTCAAGTGAGTGATCATTCTTTGAATATTCCACAGTAACTGTATGTATGTTTGACAGTACTGTATCGATTTCCGCAAATGGCTTTCAATTTTATTGTCTATTTCGATGTTTCCAACGTGAATTTGCCTCATCATACATTTTCCACATGTGAAGATAGTGTTGCATACTTTTCTCGCAATCAGTCTTGAATTTGACTTTAACCTCTAATGTAATGATTCTATTGTGAATTTGGTTGATCTTAGACTGTACACTTGGCAAAAGAACTTTCTGCATACATTGTCATCATGTATCCCAGTAAATACTTTCATGTAAGAAAAGGAGGTTGGGTTATATAGTATGACAAAATCCTTCGAACCGGAGTTGAACCAGTGACCTATGGATATCTATTCTCATACAACCTACAGTCCACCGCTCTACCAACTGAGCTATCGAAGGGTTATGAAACCAGGTTTTTATTTCTGCCACACCTGTCGTGTAGAGAATGATGTGTCAAAGCGCAGATGGTAGGATTCGAACCTACGCTCCCAGAGGGAAACTGATTTCTAGTCAGTCGCCTTAACCACTCGGCCACATCTGCTGTTGGATTGTCCAAAAAAGGTGTTTTGAATCCTCCCTATATTGTCTTCTGGGTGGATTAGTTCATATAGCGGACTTGTGACAAAAGTGCTTTATGAGTGTCAGAAGAGGGATTCGAACCCTCGCCCAGAGAACTGGACTGCGACCTGAACGCAGCGCCTTAGACCACTCGGCCATCCTGACATTATACTTTATCGTTTCACCTACCGAGCAATCGAGACCACCATTTCAACTATTCACGGATTATTGTTTTTCTTATGTATAAGTTTCCGATTTGTCTCCTATGAGAATTGAACTCATGACCACTAGTTGACACCGCTACAGACTTACAAGACTAGTGCTCTGCCACTGAGCTAAGAAGGCTGGTAAATCATCGACTAAAACTTATGGTAAAGCTTATTTTATCAACATCCATGAAGGTTGGGGGGAAAAAAATGTGGAACGCTTCACGATTTTGCGTGTCATCCTTGCGCAGGGGCCATGCTAATCTTCTCTGTATCGTTCCAATTTTAGTATATGTATTCCGTATGAAATACATTTCAATGTACCTCAGGCGATTACTTTATACCTGGTCGATTCACAACATATATTCTGCTGCAGTGTTAAATTAATTACTGCAAAAATCACTTTTTTATTGAATGTTATTATTTTTTGTTTGGAAAATGTCAAGTGAGTGATCATTCTTTGAATATTCCACAGTAACTGTATGTATGTTTGACAGTACTGTATCGATTTCCGCAAATGGCTTTCAATTTTATTGTCTATTTCGATGTTTCCAACGTGAATTTGCCTCATCATACATTTTCCACATGTGAAGATAGTGTTGCATACTTTTCTCGCAATCAGTCTTGAATTTGACTTTAACCTCTAATGTAATGATTCTATTGTGAATTTGGTTGATCTTAGACTGTACACTTGGCAAAAGAACTTTCTGCATACATTGTCATCATGTATCCCAGTAAATACTTTCATGTAAGAAAAGGAGGTTGGGTTATATAGTATGACAAAATCCTTCGAACCGGAGTTGAACCAGTGACCTATAGATATCTATTCTCATACAACCTACAGTCCACCGCTCTACCAACTGAGCTATCGAAGGGTTATGAAACCAGGTTTTTATTTCTGCCACACCTGTCGTGTAGAGAATGATGTGTCAAAGCGCAGATGGTAGGATTCGAACCTACGCTCCCAGAGGGAAACTGATTTATAGTCAGTCGCCTTAACCACTCGGCCACATCTGCTGTTGGATTGTCCAAAAAAGGTGTTTTGAATCCTCCCTATATTGTCTTCTGGGTGGATTAGTTCATATAGCGGACTTGTGACAAAAGTGTTTTATGAGTGTCAGAAGAGGGATTCGAACCCTCGCCCAGAGAACTGGACTGCGACCTGAACGCAGCGCCTTAGACCGCTCGGCCATCCTGACATTATACTTTATCGTTTCACCTACCGAGCAATCGAGACCACCATTTCAACTATTCACGGATTATTGTTTTTCTTATGTATAAGTTTCCGATTTGCCTCCTATGACAATTGAACTCATGACCACTAGTTGACACCGCTACAGACTTACAAGACTAGTGCTCTGCCACTGAGCTAAGAAGGCTGGTAAATCATCGACTAAAACTTATGGTAAAGCTTATTTTATCAACATCCATGAAGGTTGGGGGGAAAAAAATGTGGAACGCTTCACGATTTTGCGTGTCATCCTTGCGCAGGGGCCATGCTAATCTTCTCTGTATCGTTCCAATTTTAGTATATGTATTCCGTATGGAATACATTTCAATGTACCTCAGGCGATTACTTTATACCTGGTCGATTCACAACATATATTCTGCTGCAGTGTTAAATTAATTACTGCAAAAATCACTTTTTTATTGAATGTTATTATTTTTTGTTTGGAAAATGTCAAGTGAGTGATCATTCTTTGAATATTCCACAGTAACTGTATGTATGTTTGACAGTACTGTATCGATTTCCGCAAATGGCTTTCAATTTTATTGTCTATTTCGATGTTTCCAACGTGAATTTGCCTCATCATACATTTTCCACATGTGAAGATAGTGTTGCATACTTTTCTCGCAATCAGTCTTGAATTTGACTTTAACCTCTAATGTAATGATTCTATTGTGAATTTGGTTGATCTTAGACTGTACACTTGGCAAAAGAACTTTCTGCATACATTGTCATCATGTATCCCAGTAAATACTTTCATGTAAGAAAAGGAGGTTGGGTTATATAGTATGACAAAATCCTTCGAACCGGAGTTGAACCAGTGACCTATGGATATCTATTCTCATACAACCTACAGTCCACCGCTCTACCAACTGAGCTATCGAAGGGTTATGAAACCAGGTTTTTATTTCTGCCACACCTGTCGTGTAGAGAATGATGTGTCAAAGCGCAGATGGTAGGATTCGAACCTACGCTCCCAGAGGGAAACTGATTTCTAGTCAGTCGCCTTAACCACTCGGCCACATCTGCTGTTGGATTGTCCAAAAAAGGTGTTTTGAATCCTCCCTATATTGTCTTCTGGGTGGATTAGTTCATATAGCGGACTTGTGACAAAAGTGCTTTATGAGTGTCAGAAGAGGGATTCGAACCCTCGCCCAGAGAACTGGACTGCGACCTGAACGCAGCGCCTTAGACCACTCGGCCATCCTGACATTATACTTTATCGTTTCACCTACCGAGCAATCGAGACCACCATTTCAACTATTCACGGATTATTGTTTTTCTTATGTATAAGTTTCCGATTTGTCTCCTATGAGAATTGAACTCATGACCACTAGTTGACACCGCTACAGACTTACAAGACTAGTGCTCTGCCACTGAGCTAAGAAGGCTGGTAAATCATCGACTAAAACTTATGGTAAAGCTTATTTTATCAACATCCATGAAGGTTGGGGGGAAAAAAATGTGGAACGCTTCACGATTTTGCGTGTCATCCTTGCGCAGGGGCCATGCTAATCTTCTCTGTATCGTTCCAATTTTAGTATATGTATTCCGTATGAAATACATTTCAATGTACCTCAGGCGATTACTTTATACCTGGTCGATTCACAACATATATTCTGCTGCAGTGTTAAATTAATTACTGCAAAAATCACTTTTTTATTGAATGTTATTATTTTTTGTTTGGAAAATGTCAAGTGAGTGATCATTCTTTGAATATTCCACAGTAACTGTATGTATGTTTGACAGTACTGTATCGATTTCCGCAAATGGCTTTCAATTTTATTGTCTATTTCGATGTTTCCAACGTGAATTTGCCTCATCATACATTTTCCACATGTGAAGATAGTGTTGCATACTTTTCTCGCAATCAGTCTTGAATTTGACTTTAACCTCTAATGTAATGATTCTATTGTGAATTTGGTTGATCTTAGACTGTACACTTGGCAAAAGAACTTTCTGCATACATTGTCATCATGTATCCCAGTAAATACTTTCATGTAAGAAAAGGAGGTTGGGTTATATAGTATGACAAAATCCTTCGAACCGGAGTTGAACCAGTGACCTATAGATATCTATTCTCATACAACCTACAGTCCACCGCTCTACCAACTGAGCTATCGAAGGGTTATGAAACCAGGTTTTTATTTCTGCCACACCTGTCGTGTAGAGAATGATGTGTCAAAGCGCAGATGGTAGGATTCGAACCTACGCTCCCAGAGGGAAACTGATTTCTAGTCAGTCGCCTTAATCACTCGGCCACATCTGCTGTTGGATTGTCCAAAAAAGGTGTTTTGAATCCTCCCTATATTGTCTTCTGGGTGGATTAGTTCATATAGCGGACTTGTGACAAAAGTGTTTTATGAGTGTCAGAAGAGGGATTCGAACCCTCGCCCAGAGAACTGGACTGCGACCTGAACGCAGCGCCTTAGACCGCTCGGCCATCCTGACATTATACTTTATCGTTTCACCTACCGAGCAATCGAGACCACCATTTCAACTATTCACGGATTATTGTTTTTCTTATGTATAAGTTTCCGATTTGCCTCCTATGAGAATTGAACTCATGACCACTAGTTGACACCGCTACAGACTTACAAGACTAGTGCTCTGCCACTGAGCTAAGAAGGCTGGTAAATCATCGACTAAAACTTATGGTAAAGCTTATTTTATCAACATCCATGAAGGTTGGGGGGAAAAAAATGTGGAACGCTTCACGATTTTGCGTGTCATCCTTGCGCAGGGGCCATGCTAATCTTCTCTGTATCGTTCCAATTTTAGTATATGTATTCCGTATGGAATACATTTCAATGTACCTCAGGCGATTACTTTATACCTGGTCGATTCACAACATATATTCTGCTGCAGTGTTAAATTAATTACTGCAAAAATCACTTTTTTATTGAATGTTATTATTTTTTGTTTGGAAAATGTCAAGTGAGTGATCATTCTTTGAATATTCCACAGTAACTGTATGTATGTTTGACAGTACTGTATCGATTTCCGCAAATGGCTTTCAATTTTATTGTCTATTTCGATGTTTCCAACGTGAATTTGCCTCATCATACATTTTCCACATGTGAAGATAGTGTTGCATACTTTTCTCGCAATCAGTCTTGAATTTGACTTTAACCTCTAATGTAATGATTCTATTGTGAATTTGGTTGATCTTAGACTGTACACTTGGCAAAAGAACTTTCTGCATACATTGTCATCATGTATCCCAGTAAATACTTTCATGTAAGAAAAGGAGGTTGGGTTATATAGTATGACAAAATCCTTCGAACCGGAGTTGAACCAGTGACCTATGGATATCAATTCTCATACAACCTACAGTCCACCGCTCTACCAACTGAGCTATCGAAGGGTTATGAAACCAGGTTTTTATTTCTGCCACACCTGTCGTGTAGAGAATGATGTGTCAAAGCGCAGATGGTAGGATTCGAACCTACGCTCCCAGAGGGAAACTGATTTCTAGTCAGTCGCCTTAACCACTCGGCCACATCTGCTGTTGGATTGTCCAAAAAAGGTGTTTTGAATCCTCCCTATATTGTCTTCTGGGTGGATTAGTTCATATAGCGGACTTGTGACAAAAGTGCTTTATGAGTGTCAGAAGAGGGATTCGAACCCTCGCCCAGAGAACTGGACTGCGACCTGAACGCAGCGCCTTAGACCGCTCGGCCATCCTGACATTATACTTTATCGTTTCACCTACCGAGCAATCGAGACCACCATTTCAACTATTCACGGATTATTGTTTTTCTTATGTATAAGTTTCCGATTTGCCTCCTATGAGAATTGAACTCATGACCACTAGTTGACACCGCTACAGACTTACAAGACTAGTGCTCTGCCACTGAGCTAAGAAGGCTGGTAAATCATCGACTAAAACTTATGGTAAAGCTTATTTTATCAACATCCATGAAGGTTGGGGGGAAAAAAATGTGGAACGCTTCACGATTTTGCGTGTCATCCTTGCGCAGGGGCCATGCTAATCTTCTCTGTATCGTTCCAATTTTAGTATATGTATTCCGTATGGAATACATTTCAATGTACCTCAGGCGATTACTTTATACCTGGTCGATTCACAACATATATTCTGCTGCAGTGTTAAATTAATTACTGCAAAAATCACTTTTTTATTGAATGTTATTATTTTTTGTTTGGAAAATGTCAAGTGAGTGATCATTCTTTGAATATTCCACAGTAACTGTATGTATGTTTGACAGTACTGTATCGATTTCCGCAAATGGCTTTCAATTTTATTGTCTATTTCGATGTTTCCAACGTGAATTTGCCTCATCATACATTTTCCACATGTGAAGATAGTGTTGCATACTTTTCTCGCAATCAGTCTTGAATTTGACTTTAACCTCTAATGTAATGATTCTATTGTGAATTTGGTTGATCTTAGACTGTACACTTGGCAAAAGAACTTTCTGCATACATTGTCATCATGTATCCCAGTAAATACTTTCATGTAAGAAAAGGAGGTTGGGTTATATAGTATGACAAAATCCTTTGAACCGGAGTTGAACCAGTGACCTATGGATATCAATTCTCATACAACCTACAGTCCACCGCTCTACCAACTGAGCTATCGAAGGGTTATGAAACCAGGTTTTTATTTCTGCCACACCTGTCGTGTAGAGAATGATGTGTCAAAGCGCAGATGGTAGGATTCGAACCTACGCTCCCAGAGGGAAACTGATTTCTAGTCAGTCGCCTTAACCACTCGGCCACATCTGCTGTTGGATTGTCCAAAAAAGGTGTTTTGAATCCTCCCTATATTGTCTTCTGGGTGGATTAGTTCATATAGCGGACTTGTGACAAAAGTGCTTTATGAGTGTCAGAAGAGGGATTCGAACCCTCGCCCAGAGAACTGGACTGCGACCTGAACGCAGCGCCTTAGACCGCTCGGCCATCCTGACATTATACTTTATCGTTTCACCTACCGAGAAATCGAGACCACCATTTCAACTATTCACGGATTATTGTTTTTCTTATGTATAAGTTTCCGATTTGCCTCCTATGAGAATTGAACTCATGACCACTAGTTGACACCGCTACAGACTTACAAGACTAGTGCTCTGCCACTGAGCTAAGAAGGCTGGTAAATCATCGACTAAAACTTATGGTAAAGCTTATTTTATCAACATCCATGAAGGTTGGGGGGAAAAAAATGTGGAACGCTTCACGATTTTGCGTGTCATCCTTGCGCAGGGGCCATGCTAATCTTCTCTGTATCGTTCCAATTTTAGTATATGTATTCCGTATGGAATACATTTCAATGTACCTCAGGCGATTACTTTATACCTGGTCGATTCACAACATATATTCTGCTGCAGTGTTAAATTAATTACTGCAAAAATCACTTTTTTATTGAATGTTATTATTTTTTGTTTGGAAAATGTCAAGTGAGTGATCATTCTTTGAATATTCCACAGTAACTGTATGTATGTTTGACAGTACTGTATCGATTTCCGCAAATGGCTTTCAATTTTATTGTCTATTTCGATGTTTCCAACGTGAATTTGCCTCATCATACATTTTCCACATGTGAAGATAGTGTTGCATACTTTTCTCGCAATCAGTCTTGAATTTGACTTTAACCTCTAATGTAATGATTCTATTGTGAATTTGGTTGATCTTAGACTGTACACTTGGCAAAAGAACTTTCTGCATACATTGTCATCATGTATCCCAGTAAATACTTTCATGTAAGAAAAGGAGGTTGGGTTATATAGTATGACAAAATCCTTCGAACCGGAGTTGAACCAGTGACCTATGGATATCTATTCTCATACAACCTACAGTCCACCGCTCTACCAACTGAGCTATCGAAGGGTTATGAAACCAGGTTTTTATTTCTGCCACACCTGTCGTGTAGAGAATGATGTGTCAAAGCGCAGATGGTAGGATTCGAACCTACGCTCCCAGAGGGAAACTGATTTCTAGTCAGTCGCCTTAACCACTCGGCCACATCTGCTGTTGGATTGTCCAAAAAAGGTGTTTTGAATCCTCCCTATATTGTCTTCTGGGTGGATTAGTTCATATAGCGGACTTGTGACAAAAGTGCTTTATGAGTGTCAGAAGAGGGATTCGAACCCTCGCCCAGAGAACTGGACTGCGACCTGAACGCAGCGCCTTAGACCGCTCGGCCATCCTGACATTATACTTTATCGTTTCACCTACCGAGCAATCGAGACCACCATTTCAACTATTCACGGATTATTGTTTTTCTTATGTATAAGTTTCCGATTTGCCTCCTATGAGAATTGAACTCATGACCACTAGTTGACACCGCTACAGACTTACAAGACTAGTGCTCTGCCACTGAGCTAAGAAGGCTGGTAAATCATCGACTAAAACTTATGGTAAAGCTTATTTTATCAACATCCATGAAGGTTGGGGGGAAAAAAATGTGGAACGCTTCACGATTTTGCGTGTCATCCTTGCGCAGGGGCCATGCTAATCTTCTCTGTATCGTTCCAATTTTAGTATATGTATTCCGTATGGAATACATTTCAATGTACCTCAGGCGATTACTTTATACCTGGTCGATTCACAACATATATTCTGCTGCAGTGTTAAATTAATTACTGCAAAAATCACTTTTTTATTGAATGTTATTATTTTTTGTTTGGAAAATGTCAAGTGAGTGATCATTCTTTGAATATTCCACAGTAACTGTATGTATGTTTGACAGTACTGTATCGATTTCCGCAAATGGCTTTCAATTTTATTGTCTATTTCGATGTTTCCAACGTGAATTTGCCTCATCATACATTTTCCACATGTGAAGATAGTGTTGCATACTTTTCTCGCAATCAGTCTTGAATTTGACTTTAACCTCTAATGTAATGATTCTATTGTGAATTTGGTTGATCTTAGACTGTACACTTGGCAAAAGAACTTTCTGCATACATTGTCATCATGTATCCCAGTAAATACTTTCATGTAAGAAAAGGAGGTTGGGTTATATAGTATGACAAAATCCTTCGAACCGGAGTTAAACCAGTGACCTATGGATATCAATTCTCATACAACCTACAGTCCACCGCTCTACCAACTGAGCTATCGAAGGATTATGAAACCAGGTTTTTATTTCTGCTACACCTGTCGTGTAGAGAATGATGTGTCAAAGCGCAGATGGTAGGATTCGAACCTACGCTCCCAGAGGGAAACTGATTTCTAGTCAGTCGCCTTAACCACTCGGCCACATCTGCTGTTGGATTGTCCAAAAAAGGTGTTTTGAATCCTCCCTATATTGTCTTCTGGGTGGATTAGTTCATATAGCGGACTTGTGACAAAAGTGCTTTATGAGTGTCAGAAGAGGGATTCGAACCCTCGCCCAGAGAACTGGACTGCGACCTGAACGCAGCGCCTTAGACCGCTCGGCCATCCTGACATTATACTTTATCGTTTCACCTACCGAGCAATCGAGACCACCATTTCAACTATTCACGGATTATTGTTTTTCTTATGTATAAGTTTCCGATTTGCCTCCTATGAGAATCACTCATGACCACTAGTTGACACCGCTACAGACTTACAAGACTAGTGCTCTGCCACTGAGCTAAGAAGGCTGGTAAATCATCGACTAAAACTTATGGTAAAGCTTATTTTATCAACATCCATGAAGGTTGGGGGGAAAAAAATGTGGAACGCTTCACGATTTTGCGTGTCATCCTTGCGCAGGGGCCATGCTAATCTTCTCTGTATCGTTCCAATTTTAGTATATGTATTCCGTATGGAATACATTTCAATGTACCTCAGGCGATTACTTTATACCTGGTCGATTCACAACATATATTCTGCTGCAGTGTTAAATTAATTACTGCAAAAATCACTTTTTTATTGAATGTTATTATTTTTTGTTTGGAAAATGTCAAGTGAGTGATCATTCTTTGAATATTCCACAGTAACTGTATGTATGTTTGACAGTACTGTATCGATTTCCGCAAATGGCTTTCAATTTTATTGTCTATTTCGATGTTTCCAACGTGAATTTGCCTCATCATACATTTTCCACATGTGAAGATAGTGTTGCATACTTTTCTCGCAATCAGTCTTGAATTTGACTTTAACCTCTAATGTAATGATTCTATTGTGAATTTGGTTGATCTTAGACTGTACACTTGGCAAAAGAACTTTCTGCATACATTGTCATCATGTATCCCAGTAAATACTTTCATGTAAGAAAAGGAGGTTGGGTTATATAGTATGACAAAATCCTTCGAACCGGAGTTGAACCAGTGACCTATGGATATCAATTCTCATACAACCTACAGTCCACCGCTCTACCAACTGAGCTATCGAAGGGTTATGAAACCAGGTTTTTATTCCTGCTACACCTGTCGTGTAGAGAATGATGTGTCAAAGCGCAGATGGTAGGATTCGAACCTACGCTCCCAGAGGGAAACTGATTTCTAGTCAGTCGCCTTAACCACTCGGCCACATCTGCTGTTGGATTGTCCAAAAAAGGTGTTTTGAATCCTCCCTATATTGTCTTCTGGGTGGATTAGTTCATATAGCGGACTTGTGACAAAAGTGCTTTATGAGTGTCAGAAGAGGGATTCGAACCCTCGCCCAGAGAACTGGACTGCGACCTGAACGCAGCGCCTTAGACCGCTCGGCCATCCTGACATTATACTTTATCGTTTCACCTACCGAGCAATCGAGACCACCATTTCAACTATTCACGGATTATTGTTTTTCTTATGTATAAGTTTCCGATTTGCCTCCTATGAGAATTGAACTCATGACCACTAGTTGACACCGCTACAGACTTACAAGACTAGTGCTCTGCCACTGAGCTAAGAAGGCTGGTAAATCATCGACTAAAACTTATGGTAAAGCTTATTTTATCAACATCCATGAAGGTTGGGGGGAAAAAAATGTGGAACGCTTCACGATTTTGCGTGTCATCCTTGCGCAGGGGCCATGCTAATCTTCTCTGTATCGTTCCAATTTTAGTATATGTATTCCGTATGGAATACATTTCAATGTACCTCAGGCGATTACTTTATACCTGGTCGATTCACAACATATATTCTGCTGCAGTGTTAAATTAATTACTGCAAAAATCACTTTTTTATTGAATGTTATTATTTTTTGTTTGGAAAATGTCAAGTGAGTGATCATTCTTTGAATATTCCACAGTAACTGTATGTATGTTTGACAGTACTGTATCGATTTCCGCAAATGGCTTTCAATTTTATTGTCTATTTCGATGTTTCCAACGTGAATTTGCCTCATCATACATTTTCCACATGTGAAGATAGTGTTGCATACTTTTCTCGCAATCAGTCTTGAATTTGACTTTAACCTCTAATGTAATGATTCTATTGTGAATTTGGTTGATCTTAGACTGTACACTTGGCAAAAGAACTTTCTGCATACATTGTCATCATGTATCCCAGTAAATACTTTCATGTAAGAAAAGGAGGTTGGGTTATATAGTATGACAAAATCCTTCGAACCGGAGTTGAACCAGTGACCTATGGATATCAATTCTCATACAACCTACAGTCCACCGCTCTACCAACTGAGCTATCGAAGGGTTATGAAACCAGGTTTTTATTCCTGCTACACCTGTCGTGTAGAGAATGATGTGTCAAAGCGCAGATGGTAGGATTCGAACCTACGCTCCCAGAGGGAAACTGATTTCTAGTCAGTCGCCTTAACCACTCGGCCACATCTGCTGTTGGATTGTCCAAAAAAGGTGATTTGAATCCTCCCTATATTGTCTTCTGGGTGGATTAGTTCATATAGCGGACTTGTGACAAAAGTGCTTTATGAGTGTCAGAAGAGGGATTCGAACCCTCGCCCAGAGAACTGGACTGCGACCTGAACGCAGCGCCTTAGACCGCTCGGCCATCCTGACATTATACTTTATCGTTTCACCTACCGAGCAATCGAGACCACCATTTCAACTATTCACGGATTATTGTTTTTCTTATGTATAAGTTTCCGATTTGCCTCCTATGAGAATTGAACTCATGACCACTAGTTGACACCGCTACAGACTTACAAGACTAGTGCTCTGCCACTGAGCTAAGAAGGCTGGTAAATCATCGACTAAAACTTATGGTAAAGCTTATTTTATCAACATCCATGAAGGTTGGGGGGAAAAAAATGTGGAACGCTTCACGATTTTGCGTGTCATCCTTGCGCAGGGGCCATGCTAATCTTCTCTGTATCGTTCCAATTTTAGTATATGTATTCCGTATGGAATACATTTCAATGTACCTCAGGCGATTACTTTATACCTGGTCGATTCACAACATATATTCTGCTGCAGTGTTAAATTAATTACTGCAAAAATCACTTTTTTATTGAATGTTATTATTTTTTGTTTGGAAAATGTCAAGTGAGTGATCATTCTTTGAATATTCCACAGTAACTGTATGTATGTTTGACAGTACTGTATCGATTTCCGCAAATGGCTTTCAATTTTATTGTCTATTTCGATGTTTCCAACGTGAATTTGCCTCATCATACATTTTCCACATGTGAAGATAGTGTTGCATACTTTTCTCGCAATCAGTCTTGAATTTGACTTTAACCTCTAATGTAATGATTCTATTGTGAATTTGGTTGATCTTAGACTGTACACTTGGCAAAAGAACTTTCTGCATACATTGTCATCATGTATCCCAGTAAATACTTTCATGTAAGAAAAGGAGGTTGGGTTATATAGTATGACAAAATCCTTCGAACCGGAGTTGAACCAGTGACCTATGGATATCAATTCTCATACAACCTACAGTCCACCGCTCTACCAACTGAGCTATCGAAGGGTTATGAAACCAGGTTTTTATTCCTGCTACACCTGTCGTGTAGAGAATGATGTGTCAAAGCGCAGATGGTAGGATTCGAACCTACGCTCCCAGAGGGAAACTGATTTCTAGTCAGTCGCCTTAACCACTCGGCCACATCTGCTGTTGGATTGTCCAAAAAAGGTGTTTTGAATCCTCCCTATATTGTCTTCTGGGTGGATTAGTTCATATAGCGGACTTGTGACAAAAGTGCTTTATGAGTGTCAGAAGAGGGATTCGAACCCTCGCCCAGAGAACTGGACTGCGACCTGAACGCAGCGCCTTAGACCGCTCGGCCATCCTGACATTATACTTTATCGTTTCACCTACCGAGCAATCGAGACCACCATTTCAACTATTCACGGATTATTGTTTTTCTTATGTATAAGTTTCCGATTTGCCTCCTATGAGAATTGAACTCATGACCACTAGTTGACACCGCTACAGACTTACAAGACTAGTGCTCTGCCACTGAGCTAAGAAGGCTGGTAAATCATCGACTAAAACTTATGGTAAAGCTTATTTTATCAACATCCATGAAGGTTGGGGGGAAAAAAATGTGGAACGCTTCACGATTTTGCGTGTCATCCTTGCGCAGGGGCCATGCTAATCTTCTCTGTATCGTTCCAATTTTAGTATATGTATTCCGTATGGAATACATTTCAATGTACCTCAGGCGATTACTTTATACCTGGTCGATTCACAACATATATTCTGCTGCAGTGTTAAATTAATTACTGCAAAAATCACTTTTTTATTGAATGTTATTATTTTTTGTTTGGAAAATGTCAAGTGAGTGATCATTCTTTGAATATTCCACAGTAACTGTATGTATGTTTGACAGTACTGTATCGATTTCCGCAAATGGCTTTCAATTTTATTGTCTATTTCGATGTTTCCAACGTGAATTTGCCTCATCATACATTTTCCACATGTGAAGATAGTGTTGCATACTTTTCTCGCAATCAGTCTTGAATTTGACTTTAACCTCTAATGTAATGATTCTATTGTGAATTTGGTTGATCTTAGACTGTACACTTGGCAAAAGAACTTTCTGCATACATTGTCATCATGTATCCCAGTAAATACTTTCATGTAAGAAAAGGAGGTTGGGTTATATAGTATGACAAAATCCTTCGAACCGGAGTTGAACCAGTGACCTATGGATATCAATTCTCATACAACCTACAGTCCACCGCTCTACCAACTGAGCTATCGAAGGGTTATGAAACCAGGTTTTTATTCCTGCTACACCTGTCGTGTAGAGAATGATGTGTCAAAGCGCAGATGGTAGGATTCGAACCTACGCTCCCAGAGGGAAACTGATTTCTAGTCAGTCGCCTTAACCACTCGGCCACATCTGCTGTTGGATTGTCCAAAAAAGGTGTTTTGAATCCTCCCTATATTGTCTTCTGGGTGGATTAGTTCATATAGCGGACTTGTGACAAAAGTGCTTTATGAGTGTCAGAAGAGGGATTCGAACCCTCGCCCAGAGAACTGGACTGCGACCTGAACGCAGCGCCTTAGACCGCTCGGCCATCCTGACATTATACTTTATCGTTTCACCTACCGAGCAATCGAGACCACCATTTCAACTATTCACGGATTATTGTTTTTCTTATGTATAAGTTTCCGATTTGCCTCCTATGAGAATTGAACTCATGACCACTAGTTGACACCGCTACAGACTTACAAGACTAGTGCTCTGCCACTGAGCTAAGAAGGCTGGTAAATCATCGACTAAAACTTATGGTAAAGCTTATTTTATCAACATCCATGAAGGTTGGGGGGAAAAAAATGTGGAACGCTTCACGATTTTGCGTGTCATCCTTGCGCAGGGGCCATGCTAATCTTCTCTGTATCGTTCCAATTTTAGTATATGTATTCCGTATGGAATACATTTCAATGTACCTCAGGCGATTACTTTATACCTGGTCGATTCACAACATATATTCTGCTGCAGTGTTAAATTAATTACTGCAAAAATCACTTTTTTATTGAATGTTATTATTTTTTGTTTGGAAAATGTCAAGTGAGTGATCATTCTTTGAATATTCCACAGTAACTGTATGTATGTTTGACAGTACTGTATCGATTTCCGCAAATGGCTTTCAATTTTATTGTCTATTTCGATGTTTCCAACGTGAATTTGCCTCATCATACATTTTCCACATGTGAAGATAGTGTTGCATACTTTTCTCGCAATCAGTCTTGAATTTGACTTTAACCTCTAATGTAATGATTCTATTGTGAATTTGGTTGATCTTAGACTGTACACTTGGCAAAAGAACTTTCTGCATACATTGTCATCATGTATCCCAGTAAATACTTTCATGTAAGAAAAGGAGGTTGGGTTATATAGTATGACAAAATCCTTCGAACCGGAGTTGAACCAGTGACCTATGGATATCAATTCTCATACAACCTACAGTCCACCGCTCTACCAACTGAGCTATCGAAGGGTTATGAAACCAGGTTTTTATTTCTGCTACACCTGTCGTGTAGAGAATGATGTGTCAAAGCGCAGATGGTAGGATTCGAACCTACGCTCCCAGAGGGAAACTGATTTCTAGTCAGTCGCCTTAACCACTCGGCCACATCTGCTGTTGGATTGTCCAAAAAAGGTGTTTTGAATCCTCCCTATATTGTCTTCTGGGTGGATTAGTTCATATAGCGGACTTGTGACAAAAGTGCTTTATGAGTGTCAGAAGAGGGATTCGAACCCTCGCCCAGAGAACTGGACTGCGACCTGAACGCAGCGCCTTAGACCGCTCGGCCATCCTGACATTATACTTTATCGTTTCACCTACCGAGCAATCGAGACCACCATTTCAACTATTCACGGATTATTGTTTTTCTTATGTATAAGTTTCCGATTTGCCTCCTATGAGAATTGAACTCATGACCACTAGTTGACACCGCTACAGACTTACAAGACTAGTGCTCTGCCACTGAGCTAAGAAGGCTGGTAAATCATCGACTAAAACTTATGGTAAAGCTTATTTTATCAACATCCATGAAGGTTGGGGGGAAAAAAATGTGGAACGCTTCACGATTTTGCGTGTCATCCTTGCGCAGGGGCCATGCTAATCTTCTCTGTATCGTTCCAATTTTAGTATATGTATTCCGTATGGAATACATTTCAATGTACCTCAGGCGATTACTTTATACCTGGTCGATTCACAACATATATTCTGCTGCAGTGTTAAATTAATTACTGCAAAAATCACTTTTTTATTGAATGTTATTATTTTTTGTTTGGAAAATGTCAAGTGAGTGATCATTCTTTGAATATTCCACAGTAACTGTATGTATGTTTGACAGTACTGTATCGATTTCCGCAAATGGCTTTCAATTTTATTGTCTATTTCGATGTTTCCAACGTGAATTTGCCTCATCATACATTTTCCACATGTGAAGATAGTGTTGCATACTTTTCTCGCAATCAGTCTTGAATTTGACTTTAACCTCTAATGTAATGATTCTATTGTGAATTTGGTTGATCTTAGACTGTACACTTGGCAAAAGAACTTTCTGCATACATTGTCATCATGTATCCCAGTAAATACTTTCATGTAAGAAAAGGAGGTTGGGTTATATAGTATGACAAAATCCTTCGAACCGGAGTTGAACCAGTGACCTATGGATATCAATTCTCATACAACCTACAGTCCACCGCTCTACCAACTGAGCTATCGAAGGGTTATGAAACCAGGTTTTTATTTCTGCTACACCTGTCGTGTAGAGAATGATGTGTCAAAGCGCAGATGGTAGGATTCGAACCTACGCTCCCAGAGGGAAACTGATTTCTAGTCAGTCGCCTTAACCACTCGGCCACATCTGCTGTTGGATTGTCCAAAAAAGGTGTTTTGAATCCTCCCTATATTGTCTTCTGGGTTGATTAGTTCATATAGCGGACTTGTGACAAAAGTGCTTTATGAGTGTCAGAAGAGGGATTCGAACCCTCGCCAAGAGAACTGGACTGCGACCTGAACGCAGCGCCTTAGACCGCTCGGCCATCCTGACATTATACTTTATCGTTTCACCTACCGAGCAATCGAGACCACCATTTCAACTATTCACGGAGTATTGTTTTTCTTATGTATAAGTTTCCGATTTGCCTCCTATCAGAATTGAACTCATGACCACTAGTTGACACCGCTACAGACTTACAAGACTAGTGCTCTGCCACTGAGCTAAGAAGGCTGGTAAATCATCGACTAAAACTTATGGTAAAGCTTATTTTATCAACATCCATGAAGGTTGGGGGGGAAAAAAATGTGGAACGCTTCACGATTTTGCGTGTCATCCTTGCGCAGGGGCCATGCTAATCTTCTCTGTATCGTTCCAATTTTAGTATATGTATTCCGTATGGAATACATTTCAATGTACCTCAGGCGATTACTTTATACCTGGTCGATTCACAACATATATTCTGCTGCAGTGTTAAATTAATTACTGCAAAAATCACTTTTTTATTGAATGTTATTATTTTTTGTTTGGAAAATGTCAAGTGAGTGATCATTCTTTGAATATTCCACAGTAACTGTATGTATGTTTGACAGTACTGTATCGATTTCCGCAAATGGCTTTCAATTTTATTGTCTATTTCGATGTTTCCAACGTGAATTTGCCTCATCATACATTTTCCACATGTGAAGATAGTGTTGCATACTTTTCTCGCAATCAGTCTTGAATTTGACTTTAACCTCTAATGTAATGATTCTATTGTGAATTTGGTTGATCTTAGACTGTACACTTGGCAAAAGAACTTTCTGCATACATTGTCATCATGTATCCCAGTAAATACTTTCATGTAAGAAAAGGAGGTTGGGTTATATAGTATGACAAAATCCTTCGAACCGGAGTTGAACCAGTGACCTATGGATATCAATTCTCATACAACCTACAGTCCACCGCTCTACCAACTGAGCTATCGAAGGGTTATGAAACCAGGTTTTTATTCCTGCTACACCTGTCGTGTAGAGAATGATGTGTCAAAGCGCAGATGGTAGGATTCGAACCTACGCTCCCAGAGGGAAACTGATTTCTAGTCAGTCGCCTTAACCACTCGGCCACATCTGCTGTTGGATTGTCCAAAAAAGGTGTTTTGAATCCTCCCTATATTGTCTTCTGGGTGGATTAGTTCATATAGCGGACTTGTGACAAAAGTGCTTTATGAGTGTCAGAAGAGGGATTCGAATCCTCGCCCAGAGAACTGGACTGCGACCTGAACGCAGCGCCTTAGACCGCTCGGCCATCCTGACATTATACTTTATCGTTTCACCTACCGAGCAATCGAGACCACCATTTCAACTATTCACGGATTATTGTTTTTCTTATGTATAAGTTTCCGATTTGCCTCCTATGAGAATTGAACTCATGACCACTAGTTGACACCGCTACAGACTTACAAGACTAGTGCTCTGCCACTGAGCTAAGAAGGCTGGTAAATCATCGACTAAAACTTATGGTAAAGCTTATTTTATCAACATCCATGAAGGTTGGGGGGAAAAAAATGTGGAACGCTTCACGATTTTGCGTGTCATCCTTGCGCAGGGGCCATGCTAATCTTCTCTGTATCGTTCCAATTTTAGTATATGTATTCCGTATGGAATACATTTCAATGTACCTCAGGCGATTACTTTATACCTGGTCGATTCACAACATATATTCTGCTGCAGTGTTAAATTAATTACTGCAAAAATCACTTTTTTATTGAATGTTATTATTTTTTGTTTGGAAAATGTCAAGTGAGTGATCATTCTTTGAATATTCCACAGTAACTGTATGTATGTTTGACAGTACTGTATCGATTTCCGCAAATGGCTTTCAATTTTATTGTCTATTTCGATGTTTCCAACGTGAATTTGCCTCATCATACATTTTCCACATGTGAAGATAGTGTTGCATACTTTTCTCGCAATCAGTCTTGAATTTGACTTTAACCTCTAATGTAATGATTCTATTGTGAATTTGGTTGATCTTAGACTGTACACTTGGCAAAAGAACTTTCTGCATACATTGTCATCATGTATCCCAGTAAATACTTTCATGTAAGAAAAGGAGGTTGGGTTATATAGTATGACAAAATCCTTCGAACCGGAGTTGAACCAGTGACCTATGGATATCAATTCTCATACAACCTACAGTCCACCGCTCTACCAACTGAGCTATCGAAGGGTTATGAAACCAGGTTTTTATTCCTGCTACACCTGTCGTGTAGAGAATGATGTGTCAAAGCGCAGATGGTAGGATTCGAACCTACGCTCCCAGAGGGAAACTGATTTCTAGTCAGTCGCCTTAACCACTCGGCCACATCTGCTGTTGGATTGTCCAAAAAAGGTGTTTTGAATCCTCCCTATATTGTCTTCTGGGTGGATTAGTTCATATAGCGGACTTGTGACAAAAGTGCTTTATGAGTGTCAGAAGAGGGATTCGAACCCTCGCCCAGAGAACTGGACTGCGACCTGAACGCAGCGCCTTAGACCGCTCGGCCATCCTGACATTATACTTTATCGTTTCACCTACCGAGCAATCGAGACCACCATTTCAACTATTCACGGATTATTGTTTTTCTTATGTATAAGTTTCCGATTTGCCTCCTATGAGAATTGAACTCATGACCACTAGTTGACACCGCTACAGACTTACAAGACTAGTGCTCTGCCACTGAGCTAAGAAGGCTGGTAAATCATCGACTAAAACTTATGGTAAAGCTTATTTTATCAACATCCATGAAGGTTGGGGGGAAAAAAATGTGGAACGCTTCACGATTTTGCGTGTCATCCTTGCGCAGGGGCCATGCTAATCTTCTCTGTATCGTTCCAATTTTAGTATATGTATTCCGTATGGAATACATTTCAATGTACCTCAGGCGATTACTTTATACCTGGTCGATTCACAACATATATTCTGCTGCAGTGTTAAATTAATTACTGCAAAAATCACTTTTTTATTGAATGTTATTATTTTTTGTTTGGAAAATGTCAAGTGAGTGATCATTCTTTGAATATTCCACAGTAACTGTATGTATGTTTGACAGTACTGTATCGATTTCCGCAAATGGCTTTCAATTTTATTGTCTATTTCGATGTTTCCAACGTGAATTTGCCTCATCATACATTTTCCACATGTGAAGATAGTGTTGCATACTTTTCTCGCAATCAGTCTTGAATTTGACTTTAACCTCTAATGTAATGATTCTATTGTGAATTTGGTTGATCTTAGACTGTACACTTGGCAAAAGAACTTTCTGCATACATTGTCATCATGTATCCCAGTAAATACTTTCATGTAAGAAAAGGAGGTTGGGTTATATAGTATGACAAAATCCTTCGAACCGGAGTTGAACCAGTGACCTATGGATATCAATTCTCATACAACCTACAGTCCACCGCTCTACCAACTGAGCTATCGAAGGGTTATGAAACCAGGTTTTTATTCCTGCTACACCTGTCGTGTAGAGAATGATGTGTCAAAGCGCAGATGGTAGGATTCGAACCTACGCTCCCAGAGGGAAACTGATTTCTAGTCAGTCGCCTTAACCACTCGGCCACATCTGCTGTTGGATTGTCCAAAAAAGGTGTTTTGAATCCTCCCTATATTGTCTTCTGGGTGGATTAGTTCATATAGCGGACTTGTGACAAAAGTGCTTTATGAGTGTCAGAAGAGGGATTCGAACCCTCGCCCAGAGAACTGGACTGCGACCTGAACGCAGCGCCTTAGACCGCTCGGCCATCCTGACATTATACTTTATCGTTTCACCTACCGAGCAATCGAGACCACCATTTCAACTATTCACGGATTATTGTTTTTCTTATGTATAAGTTTCCGATTTGCCTCCTATGAGAATTGAACTCATGACCACTAGTTGACACCGCTACAGACTTACAAGACTAGTGCTCTGCCACTGAGCTAAGAAGGCTGGTAAATCATCGACTAAAACTTATGGTAAAGCTTATTTTATCAACATCCATGAAGGTTGGGGGGAAAAAAATGTGGAACGCTTCACGATTTTGCGTGTCATCCTTGCGCAGGGGCCATGCTAATCTTCTCTGTATCGTTCCAATTTTAGTATATGTATTCCGTATGGAATACATTTCAATGTACCTCAGGCGATTACTTTATACCTGGTCGATTCACAACATATATTCTGCTGCAGTGTTAAATTAATTACTGCAAAAATCACTTTTTTATTGAATGTTATTATTTTTTGTTTGGAAAATGTCAAGTGAGTGATCATTCTTTGAATATTCCACAGTAACTGTATGTATGTTTGACAGTACTGTATCGATTTCCGCAAATGGCTTTCAATTTTATTGTCTATTTCGATGTTTCCAACGTGAATTTGCCTCATCATACATTTTCCACATGTGAAGATAGTGTTGCATACTTTTCTCGCAATCAGTCTTGAATTTGACTTTAACCTCTAATGTAATGATTCTATTGTGAATTTGGTTGATCTTAGACTGTACACTTGGCAAAAGAACTTTCTGCATACATTGTCATCATGTATCCCAGTAAATACTTTCATGTAAGAAAAGGAGGTTGGGTTATATAGTATGACAAAATCCTTCGAACCGGAGTTGAACCAGTGACCTATGGATATCAATTCTCATACAACCTACAGTCCACCGCTCTACCAACTGAGCTATCGAAGGGTTATGAAACCAGGTTTTTATTCCTGCTACACCTGTCGTGTAGAGAATGATGTGTCAAAGCGCAGATGGTAGGATTCGAACCTACGCTCCCAGAGGGAAACTGATTTCTAGTCAGTCGCCTTAACCACTCGGCCACATCTGCTGTTGGATTGTCCAAAAAAGGTGTTTTGAATCCTCCCTATATTGTCTTCTGGGTGGATTAGTTCATATAGCGGACTTGTGACAAAAGTGCTTTATGAGTGTCAGAAGAGGGATTCGAACCCTCGCCCAGAGAACTGGACTGCGACCTGAACGCAGCGCCTTAGACCGCTCGGCCATCCTGACATTATACTTTATCGTTTCACCTACCGAGCAATCGAGACCACCATTTCAACTATTCACGGATTATTGTTTTTCTTATGTATAAGTTTCCGATTTGCCTCCTATGAGAATTGAACTCATGACCACTAGTTGACACCGCTACAGACTTACAAGACTAGTGCTCTGCCACTGAGCTAAGAAGGCTGGTAAATCATCGACTAAAACTTATGGTAAAGCTTATTTTATCAACATCCATGAAGGTTGGGGGGAAAAAAATGTGGAACGCTTCACGATTTTGCGTGTCATCCTTGCGCAGGGGCCATGCTAATCTTCTCTGTATCGTTCCAATTTTAGTATATGTATTCCGTATGGAATACATTTCAATGTACCTCAGGCGATTACTTTATACCTGGTCGATTCACAACATATATTCTGCTGCAGTGTTAAATTAATTACTGCAAAAATCACTTTTTTATTGAATGTTATTATTTTTTGTTTGGAAAATGTCAAGTGAGTGATCATTCTTTGAATATTCCACAGTAACTGTATGTATGTTTGACAGTACTGTATCGATTTCCGCAAATGGCTTTCAATTTTATTGTCTATTTCGATGTTTCCAACGTGAATTTGCCTCATCATACATTTTCCACATGTGAAGATAGTGTTGCATACTTTTCTCGCAATCAGTCTTGAATTTGACTTTAACCTCTAATGTAATGATTCTATTGTGAATTTGGTTGATCTTAGACTGTACACTTGGCAAAAGAACTTTCTGCATACATTGTCATCATGTATCCCAGTAAATACTTTCATGTAAGAAAAGGAGGTTGGGTTATATAGTATGACAAAATCCTTCGAACCGGAGTTGAACCAGTGACCTATGGATATCAATTCTCATACAACCTACAGTCCACCGCTCTACCAACTGAGCTATCGAAGGGTTATGAAACCAGGTTTTTATTCCTGCTACACCTGTCGTGTAGAGAATGATGTGTCAAAGCGCAGATGGTAGGATTCGAACCTACGCTCCCAGAGGGAAACTGATTTCTAGTCAGTCGCCTTAACCACTCGGCCACATCTGCTGTTGGATTGTCCAAAAAAGGTGTTTTGAATCCTCCCTATATTGTCTTCTGGGTGGATTAGTTCATATAGCGGACTTGTGACAAAAGTGCTTTATGAGTGTCAGAAGAGGGATTCGAACCCTCGCCCAGAGAACTGGACTGCGACCTGAACGCAGCGCCTTAGACCGCTCGGCCATCCTGACATTATACTTTATCGTTTCACCTACCGAGCAATCGAGACCACCATTTCAACTATTCACGGATTATTGTTTTTCTTATGTATAAGTTTCCGATTTGCCTCCTATGAGAATTGAACTCATGACCACTAGTTGACACCGCTACAGACTTACAAGACTAGTGCTCTGCCACTGAGCTAAGAAGGCTGGTAAATCATCGACTAAAACTTATGGTAAAGCTTATTTTATCAACATCCATGAAGGTTGGGGGGAAAAAAATGTGGAACGCTTCACGATTTTGCGTGTCATCCTTGCGCAGGGGCCATGCTAATCTTCTCTGTATCGTTCCAATTTTAGTATATGTATTCCGTATGGAATACATTTCAATGTACCTCAGGCGATTACTTTATACCTGGTCGATTCACAACATATATTCTGCTGCAGTGTTAAATTAATTACTGCAAAAATCACTTTTTTATTGAATGTTATTATTTTTTGTTTGGAAAATGTCAAGTGAGTGATCATTCTTTGAATATTCCACAGTAACTGTATGTATGTTTGACAGTACTGTATCGATTTCCGCAAATGGCTTTCAATTTTATTGTCTATTTCGATGTTTCCAACGTGAATTTGCCTCATCATACATTTTCCACATGTGAAGATAGTGTTGCATACTTTTCTCGCAATCAGTCTTGAATTTGACTTTAACCTCTAATGTAATGATTCTATTGTGAATTTGGTTGATCTTAGACTGTACACTTGGCAAAAGAACTTTCTGCATACATTGTCATCATGTATCCCAGTAAATACTTTCATGTAAGAAAAGGAGGTTGGGTTATATAGTATGACAAAATCCTTCGAACCGGAGTTGAACCAGTGACCTATGGATATCAATTCTCATACAACCTTCAGTCCACCGCTCTACCAACTGAGCTATCGAAGGGTTATGAAACCAGGTTTTTATTCCTGCTACACCTGTCGTGTAGAGAATGATGTGTCAAAGCGCAGATGGTAGGATTCGAACCTACGCTCCCAGAGGGAAACTGATTTCTAGTCAGTCGCCTTAACCACTCGGCCACATCTGCTGTTGGATTGTCCAAAAAAGGTGTTTTGAATCCTCCCTATATTGTCTTCTGGGTGGATTAGTTCATACAGCGGACTTGTGACAAAAGTGCTTTATGAGTGTCAGAAGAGGGATTCGAACCCTCGCCCAGAGAACTGGACTGCGACCTGAACGCAGCGCCTTAGACCGCTCGGCCATCCTGACATTATACTTTATCGTTTCACCTACCGAGCAATCGAGACCACCATTTCAACTATTCACGGATTATTGTTTTTCTTATGTATAAGTTTCCGATTTGCCTCCTATGAGAATTGAACTCATGACCACTAGTTGACACCGCTACAGACTTACAAGACTAGTGCTCTGCCACTGAGCTAAGAAGGCTGGTAAATCATCGACTAAAACTTATGGTAAAGCTTATTTTATCAACATCCATGAAGGTTGGGGGGAAAAAAATGTGGAACGCTTCACGATTTTGCGTGTCATCCTTGCGCAGGGGCCATGCTAATCTTCTCTGTATCGTTCCAATTTTAGTATATGTATTCCGTATGGAATACATTTCAATGTACCTCAGGCGATTACTTTATACCTGGTCGATTCACAACATATATTCTGCTGCAGTGTTAAATTAATTACTGCAAAAATCACTTTTTTATTGAATGTTATTATTTTTTGTTTGGAAAATGTCAAGTGAGTGATCATTCTTTGAATATTCCACAGTAACTGTATGTATGTTTGACAGTACTGTATCGATTTCCGCAAATGGCTTTCAATTTTATTGTCTATTTCGATGTTTCCAACGTGAATTTGCCTCATCATACATTTTCCACATGTGAAGATAGTGTTGCATACTTTTCTCGCAATCAGTCTTGAATTTGACTTTAACCTCTAATGTAATGATTCTATTGTGAATTTGGTTGATCTTAGACTGTACACTTGGCAAAAGAACTTTCTGCATACATTGTCATCATGTATCCCAGTAAATACTTTCATGTAAGAAAAGGAGGTTGGGTTATATAGTATGACAAAATCCTTCGAACCGGAGTTGAACCAGTGACCTATGGATATCAATTCTCATACAACCTACAGTCCACCGCTCTACCAACTGAGCTATCGAAGGGTTATGAAACCAGGTTTTTATTCCTGCTACACCTGTCGTGTAGAGAATGATGTGTCAAAGCGCAGATGGTAGGATTCGAACCTACGCTCCCAGAGGGAAACTGATTTCTAGTCAGTCGCCTTAACCACTCGGCCACATCTGCTGTTGGATTGTCCAAAAAAGGTGTTTTGAATCCTCCCTATATTGTCTTCTGGGTGGATTAGTTCATATAGCGGACTTGTGACAAAAGTGCTTTATGAGTGTCAGAAGAGGGATTCGAACCCTCGCCCAGAGAACTGGACTGCGACCTGAACGCAGCGCCTTAGACCGCTCGGCCATCCTGACATTATACTTTATCGTTTCACCTACCGAGCAATCGAGACCACCATTTCAACTATTCACGGATTATTGTTTTTCTTATGTATAAGTTTCCGATTTGCCTCCTATGAGAATTGAACTCATGACCACTAGTTGACACCGCTACAGACTTACAAGACTAGTGCTCTGCCACTGAGCTAAGAAGGCTGGTAAATCATCGACTAAAACTTATGGTAAAGCTTATTTTATCAACATCCATGAAGGTTGGGGGGAAAAAAATGTGGAACGCTTCACGATTTTGCGTGTCATCCTTGCGCAGGGGCCATGCTAATCTTCTCTGTATCGTTCCAATTTTAGTATATGTATTCCGTATGGAATACATTTCAATGTACCTCAGGCGATTACTTTATACCTGGTCGATTCACAACATATATTCTGCTGCAGTGTTAAATTAATTACTGCAAAAATCACTTTTTTATTGAATGTTATTATTTTTTGTTTGGAAAATGTCAAGTGAGTGATCATTCTTTGAATATTCCACAGTAACTGTATGTATGTTTGACAGTACTGTATCGATTTCCGCAAATGGCTTTCAATTTTATTGTCTATTTCGATGTTTCCAACGTGAATTTGCCTCATCATACATTTTCCACATGTGAAGATAGTGTTGCATACTTTTCTCGCAATCAGTCTTGAATTTGACTTTAACCTCTAATGTAATGATTCTATTGTGAATTTGGTTGATCTTAGACTGTACACTTGGCAAAAGAACTTTCTGCATACATTGTCATCATGTATCCCAGTAAATACTTTCATGTAAGAAAAGGAGGTTGGGTTATATAGTATGACAAAATCCTTCGAACCGGAGTTGAACCAGTGACCTATGGATATCAATTCTCATACAACCTACAGTCCACCGCTCTACCAACTGAGCTATCGAAGGGTTATGAAACCAGGTTTTTATTCCTGCTACACCTGTCGTGTAGAGAATGATGTGTCAAAGCGCAGATGGTAGGATTCGAACCTACGCTCCCAGAGGGAAACTGATTTCTAGTCAGTCGCCTTAACCACTCGGCCACATCTGCTGTTGGATTGTCCAAAAAAGGTGTTTTGAATCCTCCCTATATTGTCTTCTGGGTGGATTAGTTCATATAGCGGACTTGTGACAAAAGTGCTTTATGAGTGTCAGAAGAGGGATTCGAACCCTCGCCCAGAGAACTGGACTGCGACCTGAACGCAGCGCCTTAGACCGCTCGGCCATCCTGACATTATACTTTATCGTTTCACCTACCGAGCAATCGAGACCACCATTTCAACTATTCACGGATTATTGTTTTTCTTATGTATAAGTTTCCGATTTGCCTCCTATGAGAATTGAACTCATGACCACTAGTTGACACCGCTACAGACTTACAAGACTAGTGCTCTGCCACTGAGCTAAGAAGGCTGGTAAATCATCGACTAAAACTTATGGTAAAGCTTATTTTATCAACATCCATGAAGGTTGGGGGGAAAAAAATGTGGAACGCTTCACGATTTTGCGTGTCATCCTTGCGCAGGGGCCATGCTAATCTTCTCTGTATCGTTCCAATTTTAGTATATGTATTCCGTATGGAATACATTTCAATGTACCTCAGGCGATTACTTTATACCTGGTCGATTCACAACATATATTCTGCTGCAGTGTTAAATTAATTACTGCAAAAATCACTTTTTTATTGAATGTTATTATTTTTTGTTTGGAAAATGTCAAGTGAGTGATCATTCTTTGAATATTCCACAGTAACTGTATGTATGTTTGACAGTACTGTATCGATTTCCGCAAATGGCTTTCAATTTTATTGTCTATTTCGATGTTTCCAACGTGAATTTGCCTCATCATACATTTTCCACATGTGAAGATAGTGTTGCATACTTTTCTCGCAATCAGTCTTGAATTTGACTTTAACCTCTAATGTAATGATTCTATTGTGAATTTGGTTGATCTTAGACTGTACACTTGGCAAAAGAACTTTCTGCATACATTGTCATCATGTATCCCAGTAAATACTTTCATGTAAGAAAAGGAGGTTGGGTTATATAGTATGACAAAATCCTTCGAACCGGAGTTGAACCAGTGACCTATGGATATCAATTCTCATACAACCTACAGTCCACCGCTCTACCAACTGAGCTATCGAAGGGTTATGAAACCAGGTTTTTATTCCTGCTACACCTGTCGTGTAGAGAATGATGTGTCAAAGCGCAGATGGTAGGATTCGAACCTACGCTCCCAGAGGGAAACTGATTTCTAGTCAGTCGCCTTAACCACTCGGCCACATCTGCTGTTGGATTGTCCAAAAAAGGTGTTTTGAATCCTCCCTATATTGTCTTCTGGGTGGATTAGTTCATATAGCGGACTTGTGACAAAAGTGCTTTATGAGTGTCAGAAGAGGGATTCGAACCCTCGCCCAGAGAACTGGACTGCGACCTGAACGCAGCGCCTTAGACCGCTCGGCCATCCTGACATTATACTTTATCGTTTCACCTACCGAGCAATCGAGACCACCATTTCAACTATTCACGGATTATTGTTTTTCTTATGTATAAGTTTCCGATTTGCCTCCTATGAGAATTGAACTCATGACCACTAGTTGACACCGCTACAGACTTACAAGACTAGTGCTCTGCCACTGAGCTAAGAAGGCTGGTAAATCATCGACTAAAACTTATGGTAAAGCTTATTTTATCAACATCCATGAAGGTTGGGGGGAAAAAAATGTGGAACGCTTCACGATTTTGCGTGTCATCCTTGCGCAGGGGCCATGCTAATCTTCTCTGTATCGTTCCAATTTTAGTATATGTATTCCGTATGGAATACATTTCAATGTACCTCAGGCGATTACTTTATACCTGGTCGATTCACAACATATATTCTGCTGCAGTGTTAAATTAATTACTGCAAAAATCACTTTTTTATTGAATGTTATTATTTTTTGTTTGGAAAATGTCAAGTGAGTGATCATTCTTTGAATATTCCACAGTAACTGTATGTATGTTTGACAGTACTGTATCGATTTCCGCAAATGGCTTTCAATTTTATTGTCTATTTCGATGTTTCCAACGTGAATTTGCCTCATCATACATTTTCCACATGTGAAGATAGTGTTGCATACTTTTCTCGCAATCAGTCTTGAATTTGACTTTAACCTCTAATGTAATGATTCTATTGTGAATTTGGTTGATCTTAGACTGTACACTTGACAAAAGAACTTTCTGCATACATTGTCATCATGTATCCCAGTAAATACTTTCATGTAAGAAAAGGAGGTTGGGTTATATAGTATGACAAAATCCTTCGAACCGGAGTTGAACCAGTGACCTATGGATATCAATTCTCATACAACCTACAGTCCACCGCTCTACCAACTGAGCTATGGAAGGGTTATGAAACCAGGTTTTTATTCCTGCTACACCTGTCGTGTAGAGAATGATGTGTCAAAGCGCAGATGGTAGGATTCGAACCTACGCTCCCAGAGGGAAACTGATTTCTAGTCAGTCGCCTTAACCACTCGGCCACATCTGCTGTTGGATTGTCCAAAAAAGGTGATTTGAATCCTCCCTATATTGTCTTCTGGGTGGATTAGTTCATATAGCGGACTTGTGACAAAAGTGCTTTATGAGTGTCAGAAGAGGGATTCGAACCCTCGCCCAGAGAACTGGACTGCGACCTGAACGCAGCGCCTTAGACCGCTCGGCCATCCTGACATTATACTTTATCGTTTCACCTACCGAGCAATCGAGACCACCATTTCAACTATTCACGGATTATTGTTTTTCTTATGTATAAGTTTCCGATTTGCCTCCTATGAGAATTGAACTCATGACCACTAGTTGACACCGCTACAGACTTACAAGACTAGTGCTCTGCCACTGAGCTAAGAAGGCTGGTAAATCATCGACTAAAACTTATGGTAAAGCTTATTTTATCAACATCCATGAAGGTTGGGGGGAAAAAAATGTGGAACGCTTCACGATTTTGCGTGTCATCCTTGCGCAGGGGCCATGCTAATCTTCTCTGTATCGTTCCAATTTTAGTATATGTATTCCGTATGGAATACATTTCAATGTACCTCAGGCGATTACTTTATACCTGGTCGATTCACAACATATATTCTGCTGCAGTGTTAAATTAATTACTGCAAAAATCACTTTTTTATTGAATGTTATTATTTTTTGTTTGGAAAATGTCAAGTGAGTGATCATTCTTTGAATATTCCACAGTAACTGTATGTATGTTTGACAGTACTGTATCGATTTCCGCAAATGGCTTTCAATTTTATTGTCTATTTCGATGTTTCCAACGTGAATTTGCCTCATCATACATTTTCCACATGTGAAGATAGTGTTGCATACTTTTCTCGCAATCAGTCTTGAATTTGACTTTAACCTCTAATGTAATGATTCTATTGTGAATTTGGTTGATCTTAGACTGTACACTTGGCAAAAGAACTTTCTGCATACATTGTCATCATGTATCCCAGTAAATACTTTCATGTAAGAAAAGGAGGTTGGGTTATATAGTATGACAAAATCCTTCGAACCGGAGTTGAACCAGTGACCTATGGATATCAATTCTCATACAACCTACAGTCCACCGCTCTACCAACTGAGCTATCGAAGGGTTATGAAACCAGGTTTTTATTCCTGCTACACCTGTCGTGTAGAGAATGATGTGTCAAAGCGCAGATGGTAGGATTCGAACCTACGCTCCCAGAGGGAAACTGATTTCTAGTCAGTCGCCTTAACCACTCGGCCACATCTGCTGTTGGATTGTCCAAAAAAGGTGTTTTGAATCCTCCCTATATTGTCTTCTGGGTGGATTAGTTCATATAGCGGACTTGTGACAAAAGTGCTTTATGAGTGTCAGAAGAGGGATTCGAACCCTCGCCCAGAGAACTGGACTGCGACCTGAACGCAGCGCCTTAGACCGCTCGGCCATCCTGACATTATACTTTATCGTTTCACCTACCGAGCAATCGAGACCACCATTTCAACTATTCACGGATTATTGTTTTTCTTATGTATAAGTTTCCGATTTGCCTCCTATGAGAATTGAACTCATGACCACTAGTTGACACCGCTACAGACTTACAAGACTAGTGCTCTGCCACTGAGCTAAGAAGGCTGGTAAATCATCGACTAAAACTTATGGTAAAGCTTATTTTATCAACATCCATGAAGGTTGGGGGGAAAAAAATGTGGAACGCTTCACGATTTTGCGTGTCATCCTTGCGCAGGGGCCATGCTAATCTTCTCTGTATCGTTCCAATTTTAGTATATGTATTCCGTATGGAATACATTTCAATGTACCTCAGGCGATTACTTTATACCTGGTCGATTCACAACATATATTCTGCTGCAGTGTTAAATTAATTACTGCAAAAATCACTTTTTTATTGAATGTTATTATTTTTTGTTTGGAAAATGTCAAGTGAGTGATCATTCTTTGAATATTCCACAGTAACTGTATGTATGTTTGACAGTACTGTATCGATTTCCGCAAATGGCTTTCAATTTTATTGTCTATTTCGATGTTTCCAACGTGAATTTGCCTCATCATACATTTTCCACATGTGAAGATAGTGTTGCATACTTTTCTCGCAATCAGTCTTGAATTTGACTTTAACCTCTAATGTAATGATTCTATTGTGAATTTGGTTGATCTTAGACTGTACACTTGGCAAAAGAACTTTCTGCATACATTGTCATCATGTATCCCAGTAAATACTTTCATGTAAGAAAAGGAGGTTGGGTTATATAGTATGACAAAATCCTTCGAACCGGAGTTGAACCAGTGACCTATGGATATCAATTCTCATACAACCTACAGTCCACCGCTCTACCAACTGAGCTATCGAAGGGTTATGAAACCAGGTTTTTATTCCTGCTACACCTGTCGTGTAGAGAATGATGTGTCAAAGCGCAGATGGTAGGATTCGAACCTACGCTCCCAGAGGGAAACTGATTTCTAGTCAGTCGCCTTAACCACTCGGCCACATCTGCTGTTGGATTGTCCAAAAAAGGTGTTTTGAATCCTCCCTATATTGTCTTCTGGGTGGATTAGTTCATGTAGCGGACTTGTGACAAAAGTGCTTTATGAGTGTCAGAAGAGGGATTCGAACCCTCGCCCAGAGAACTGGACTGCGACCTGAACGCAGCGCCTTAGACCGCTCGGCCATCCTGACATTATACTTTATCGTTTCACCTACCGAGCAATCGAGACCACCATTTCAACTATTCACGGATTATTGTTTTTCTTATGTATAAGTTTCCGATTTGCCTCCTATGAGAATTGAACTCATGACCACTAGTTGACACCGCTACAGACTTACAAGACTAGTGCTCTGCCACTGAGCTAAGAAGGCTGGTAAATCATCGACTAAAACTTATGGTAAAGCTTATTTTATCAACATCCATGAAGGTTGGGGGGAAAAAAATGTGGAACGCTTCACGATTTTGCGTGTCATCCTTGCGCAGGGGCCATGCTAATCTTCTCTGTATCGTTCCAATTTTAGTATATGTATTCCGTATGGAATACATTTCAATGTACCTCAGGCGATTACTTTATACCTGGTCGATTCACAACATATATTCTGCTGCAGTGTTAAATTAATTACTGCAAAAATCCCTTTTTTATTGAATGTTATTATTTTTTGTTTGGAAAATGTCAAGTGAGTGATCATTCTTTGAATATTCCACAGTAACTGTATGTATGTTTGACAGTACTGTATCGATTTCCGCAAATGGCTTTCAATTTTATTGTCTATTTCGATGTTTCCAACGTGAATTTGCCTCATCATACATTTTCCACATGTGAAGATAGTGTTGCATACTTTTCTCGCAATCAGTCTTGAATTTGACTTTAACCTCTAATGTAATGATTCTATTGTGAATTTGGTTGATCTTAGACTGTACACTTGGCAAAAGAACTTTCTGCATACATTGTCATCATGTATCCCAGTAAATACTTTCATGTAAGAAAAGGAGGTTGGGTTATATAGTATGACAAAATCCTTCGAACCGGAGTTGAACCAGTGACCTATGGATATCAATTCTCATACAACCTACAGTCCACCGCTCTACCAACTGAGCTATCGAAGGGTTATGAAACCAGGTTTTTATTCCTGCTACACCTGTCGTGTAGAGAATGATGTGTCAAAGCGCAGATGGTAGGATTCGAACCTACGCTCCCAGAGGGAAACTGATTTCTAGTCAGTCGCCTTAACCACTCGGCCACATCTGCTGTTGGATTGTCCAAAAAAGGTGTTTTGAATCCTCCCTATATTGTCTTCTGGGTGGATTAGTTCATATAGCGGACTTGTGACAAAAGTGCTTTATGAGTGTCAGAAGAGGGATTCGAACCCTCGCCCAGAGAACTGGACTGCGACCTGAACGCAGCGCCTTAGACCGCTCGGCCATCCTGACATTATACTTTATCGTTTCACCTACCGAGCAATCGAGACCACCATTTCAACTATTCACGGATTATTGTTTTTCTTATGTATAAGTTTCCGATTTGCCTCCTATGAGAATTGAACTCATGACCACTAGTTGACACCGCTACAGACTTACAAGACTAGTGCTCTGCCACTGAGCTAAGAAGGCTGGTAAATCATCGACTAAAACTTATGGTAAAGCTTATTTTATCAACATCCATGAAGGTTGGGGGGAAAAAAATGTGGAACGCTTCACGATTTTGCGTGTCATCCTTGCGCAGGGGCCATGCTAATCTTCTCTGTATCGTTCCAATTTTAGTATATGTATTCCGTATGGAATACATTTCAATGTACCTCAGGCGATTACTTTATACCTGGTCGATTCACAACATATATTCTGCTGCAGTGTTAAATTAATTACTGCAAAAATCACTTTTTTATTGAATGTTATTATTTTTTGTTTGGAAAATGTCAAGTGAGTGATCATTCTTTGAATATTCCACAGTAACTGTATGTATGTTTGACAGTACTGTATCGATTTCCGCAAATGGCTTTCAATTTTATTGTCTATTTCGATGTTTCCAACGTGAATTTGCCTCATCATACATTTTCCACATGTGAAGATAGTGTTGCATACTTTTCTCGCAATCAGTCTTGAATTTGACTTTAACCTCTAATGTAATGATTCTATTGTGAATTTGGTTGATCTTAGACTGTACACTTGACAAAAGAACTTTCTGCATACATTGTCATCATGTATCCCAGTAAATACTTTCATGTAAGAAAAGGAGGTTGGGTTATATAGTATGACAAAATCCTTCGAACCGGAGTTGAACCAGTGACCTATGGATATCAATTCTCATACAACCTACAGTCCACCGCTCTACCAACTGAGCTATGGAAGGGTTATGAAACCAGGTTTTTATTCCTGCTACACCTGTCGTGTAGAGAATGATGTGTCAAAGCGCAGATGGTAGGATTCGAACCTACGCTCCCAGAGGGAAACTGATTTCTAGTCAGTCGCCTTAACCACTCGGCCACATCTGCTGTTGGATTGTCCAAAAAAGGTGATTTGAATCCTCCCTATATTGTCTTCTGGGTGGATTAGTTCATATAGCGGACTTGTGACAAAAGTGCTTTATGAGTGTCAGAAGAGGGATTCGAACCCTCGCCCAGAGAACTGGACTGCGACCTGAACGCAGCGCCTTAGACCGCTCGGCCATCCTGACATTATACTTTATCGTTTCACCTACCGAGCAATCGAGACCACCATTTCAACTATTCACGGATTATTGTTTTTCTTATGTATAAGTTTCCGATTTGCCTCCTATGAGAATTGAACTCATGACCACTAGTTGACACCGCTACAGACTTACAAGACTAGTGCTCTGCCACTGAGCTAAGAAGGCTGGTAAATCATCGACTAAAACTTATGGTAAAGCTTATTTTATCAACATCCATGAAGGTTGGGGGGAAAAAAATGTGGAACGCTTCACGATTTTGCGTGTCATCCTTGCGCAGGGGCCATGCTAATCTTCTCTGTATCGTTCCAATTTTAGTATATGTATTCCGTATGGAATACATTTCAATGTACCTCAGGCGATTACTTTATACCTGGTCGATTCACAACATATATTCTGCTGCAGTGTTAAATTAATTACTGCAAAAATCACTTTTTTATTGAATGTTATTATTTTTTGTTTGGAAAATGTCAAGTGAGTGATCATTCTTTGAATATTCCACAGTAACTGTATGTATGTTTGACAGTACTGTATCGATTTCCGCAAATGGCTTTCAATTTTATTGTCTATTTCGATGTTTCCAACGTGAATTTGCCTCATCATACATTTTCCACATGTGAAGATAGTGTTGCATACTTTTCTCGCAATCAGTCTTGAATTTGACTTTAACCTCTAATGTAATGATTCTATTGTGAATTTGGTTGATCTTAGACTGTACACTTGGCAAAAGAACTTTCTGCATACATTGTCATCATGTATCCCAGTAAATACTTTCATGTAAGAAAAGGAGGTTGGGTTATATAGTATGACAAAATCCTTCGAACCGGAGTTGAACCAGTGACCTATGGATATCAATTCTCATACAACCTACAGTCCACCGCTCTACCAACTGAGCTATCGAAGGGTTATGAAACCAGGTTTTTATTCCTGCTACACCTGTCGTGTAGAGAATGATGTGTCAAAGCGCAGATGGTAGGATTCGAACCTACGCTCCCAGAGGGAAACTGATTTCTAGTCAGTCGCCTTAACCACTCGGCCACATCTGCTGTTGGATTGTCCAAAAAAGGTGTTTTGAATCCTCCCTATATTGTCTTCTGGGTGGATTAGTTCATATAGCGGACTTGTGACAAAAGTGCTTTATGAGTGTCAGAAGAGGGATTCGAACCCTCGCCCAGAGAACTGGACTGCGACCTGAACGCAGCGCCTTAGACCGCTCGGCCATCCTGACATTATACTTTATCGTTTCACCTACCGAGCAATCGAGACCACCATTTCAACTATTCACGGATTATTGTTTTTCTTATGTATAAGTTTCCGATTTGCCTCCTATGAGAATTGAACTCATGACCACTAGTTGACACCGCTACAGACTTACAAGACTAGTGCTCTGCCACTGAGCTAAGAAGGCTGGTAAATCATCGACTAAAACTTATGGTAAAGCTTATTTTATCAACATCCATGAAGGTTGGGGGGAAAAAAATGTGGAACGCTTCACGATTTTGCGTGTCATCCTTGCGCAGGGGCCATGCTAATCTTCTCTGTATCGTTCCAATTTTAGTATATGTATTCCGTATGGAATACATTTCAATGTACCTCAGGCGATTACTTTATACCTGGTCGATTCACAACATATATTCTGCTGCAGTGTTAAATTAATTACTGCAAAAATCACTTTTTTATTGAATGTTATTATTTTTTGTTTGGAAAATGTCAAGTGAGTGATCATTCTTTGAATATTCCACAGTAACTGTATGTATGTTTGACAGTACTGTATCGATTTCCGCAAATGGCTTTCAATTTTATTGTCTATTTCGATGTTTCCAACGTGAATTTGCCTCATCATACATTTTCCACATGTGAAGATAGTGTTGCATACTTTTCTCGCAATCAGTCTTGAATTTGACTTTAACCTCTAATGTAATGATTCTATTGTGAATTTGGTTGATCTTAGACTGTACACTTGGCAAAAGAACTTTCTGCATACATTGTCATCATGTATCCCAGTAAATACTTTCATGTAAGAAAAGGAGGTTGGGTTATATAGTATGACAAAATCCTTCGAACCGGAGTTGAACCAGTGACCTATGGATATCAATTCTCATACAACCTACAGTCCACCGCTCTACCAACTGAGCTATCGAAGGGTTATGAAACCAGGTTTTTATTCCTGCTACACCTGTCGTGTAGAGAATGATGTGTCAAAGCGCAGATGGTAGGATTCGAACCTACGCTCCCAGAGGGAAACTGATTTCTAGTCAGTCGCCTTAACCACTCGGCCACATCTGCTGTTGGATTGTCCAAAAAAGGTGTTTTGAATCCTCCCTATATTGTCTTCTGGGTGGATTAGTTCATATAGCGGACTTGTGACAAAAGTGCTTTATGAGTGTCAGAAGAGGGATTCGAACCCTCGCCCAGAGAACTGGACTGCGACCTGAACGCAGCGCCTTAGACCGCTCGGCCATCCTGACATTATACTTTATCGTTTCACCTACCGAGCAATCGAGACCACCATTTCAACTATTCACGGATTATTGTTTTTCTTATGTATAAGTTTCCGATTTGCCTCCTATGAGAATTGAACTCATGACCACTAGTTGACACCGCTACAGACTTACAAGACTAGTGCTCTGCCACTGAGCTAAGAAGGCTGGTAAATCATCGACTAAAACTTATGGTAAAGCTTATTTTATCAACATCCATGAAGGTTGGGGGGAAAAAAATGTGGAACGCTTCACGATTTTGCGTGTCATCCTTGCGCAGGGGCCATGCTAATCTTCTCTGTATCGTTCCAATTTTAGTATATGTATTCCGTATGGAATACATTTCAATGTACCTCAGGCGATTACTTTATACCTGGTCGATTCACAACATATATTCTGCTGCAGTGTTAAATTAATTACTGCAAAAATCACTTTTTTATTGAATGTTATTATTTTTTGTTTGGAAAATGTCAAGTGAGTGATCATTCTTTGAATATTCCACAGTAACTGTATGTATGTTTGACAGTACTGTATCGATTTCCGCAAATGGCTTTCAATTTTATTGTCTATTTCGATGTTTCCAACGTGAATTTGCCTCATCATACATTTTCCACATGTGAAGATAGTGTTGCATACTTTTCTCGCAATCAGTCTTGAATTTGACTTTAACCTCTAATGTAATGATTCTATTGTGAATTTGGTTGATCTTAGACTGTACACTTGGCAAAAGAACTTTCTGCATACATTGTCATCATGTATCCCAGTAAATACTTTCATGTAAGAAAAGGAGGTTGGGTTATATAGTATGACAAAATCCTTCGAACCGGAGTTGAACCAGTGACCTATGGATATCAATTCTCATACAACCTACAGTCCACCGCTCTACCAACTGAGCTATCGAAGGGTTATGAAACCAGGTTTTTATTCCTGCTACACCTGTCGTGTAGAGAATGATGTGTCAAAGCGCAGATGGTAGGATTCGAACCTACGCTCCCAGAGGGAAACTGATTTCTAGTCAGTCGCCTTAACCACTCGGCCACATCTGCTGTTGGATTGTCCAAAAAAGGTGTTTTGAATCCTCCCTATATTGTCTTCTGGGTGGATTAGTTCATATAGCGGACTTGTGACAAAAGTGCTTTATGAGTGTCAGAAGAGGGATTCGAACCCTCGCCCAGAGAACTGGACTGCGACCTGAACGCAGCGCCTTAGACCGCTCGGCCATCCTGACATTATACTTTATCGTTTCACCTACCGAGCAATCGAGACCACCATTTCAACTATTCACGGATTATTGTTTTTCTTATGTATAAGTTTCCGATTTGCCTCCTATGAGAATTGAACTCATGACCACTAGTTGACACCGCTACAGACTTACAAGACTAGTGCTCTGCCACTGAGCTAAGAAGGCTGGTAAATCATCGACTAAAACTTATGGTAAAGCTTATTTTATCAACATCCATGAAGGTTGGGGGGAAAAAAATGTGGAACGCTTCACGATTTTGCGTGTCATCCTTGCGCAGGGGCCATGCTAATCTTCTCTGTATCGTTCCAATTTTAGTATATGTATTCCGTATGGAATACATTTCAATGTACCTCAGGCGATTACTTTATACCTGGTCGATTCACAACATATATTCTGCTGCAGTGTTAAATTAATTACTGCAAAAATCACTTTTTTATTGAATGTTATTATTTTTTGTTTGGAAAATGTCAAGTGAGTGATCATTCTTTGAATATTCCACAGTAACTGTATGTATGTTTGACAGTACTGTATCGATTTCCGCAAATGGCTTTCAATTTTATTGTCTATTTCGATGTTTCCAACGTGAATTTGCCTCATCATACATTTTCCACATGTGAAGATAGTGTTGCATACTTTTCTCGCAATCAGTCTTGAATTTGACTTTAACCTCTAATGTAATGATTCTATTGTGAATTTGGTTGATCTTAGACTGTACACTTGGCAAAAGAACTTTCTGCATACATTGTCATCATGTATCCCAGTAAATACTTTCATGTAAGAAAAGGAGGTTGGGTTATATAGTATGACAAAATCCTTCGAACCGGAGTTGAACCAGTGACCTATGGATATCAATTCTCATACAACCTACAGTCCACCGCTCTACCAACTGAGCTATCGAAGGGTTATGAAACCAGGTTTTTATTCCTGCTACACCTGTCGTGTAGAGAATGATGTGTCAAAGCGCAGATGGTAGGATTCGAACCTACGCTCCCAGAGGGAAACTGATTTCTAGTCAGTCGCCTTAACCACTCGGCCACATCTGCTGTTGGATTGTCCAAAAAAGGTGTTTTGAATCCTCCCTATATTGTCTTCTGGGTGGATTAGTTCATATAGCGGACTTGTGACAAAAGTGCTTTATGAGTGTCAGAAGAGGGATTCGAACCCTCGCCCAGAGAACTGGACTGCGACCTGAACGCAGCGCCTTAGACCGCTCGGCCATCCTGACATTATACTTTATCGTTTCACCTACCGAGCAATCGAGACCACCATTTCAACTATTCACGGATTATTGTTTTTCTTATGTATAAGTTTCCGATTTGCCTCCTATGAGAATTGAACTCATGACCACTAGTTGACACCGCTACAGACTTACAAGACTAGTGCTCTGCCACTGAGCTAAGAAGGCTGGTAAATCATCGACTAAAACTTATGGTAAAGCTTATTTTATCAACATCCATGAAGGTTGGGGGGAAAAAAATGTGGAACGCTTCACGATTTTGCGTGTCATCCTTGCGCAGGGGCCATGCTAATCTTCTCTGTATCGTTCCAATTTTAGTATATGTATTCCGTATGGAATACATTTCAATGTACCTCAGGCGATTACTTTATACCTGGTCGATTCACAACATATATTCTGCTGCAGTGTTAAATTAATTACTGCAAAAATCACTTTTTTATTGAATGTTATTATTTTTTGTTTGGAAAATGTCAAGTGAGTGATCATTCTTTGAATATTCCACAGTAACTGTATGTATGTTTGACAGTACTGTATCGATTTCCGCAAATGGCTTTCAATTTTATTGTCTATTTCGATGTTTCCAACGTGAATTTGCCTCATCATACATTTTCCACATGTGAAGATAGTGTTGCATACTTTTCTCGCAATCAGTCTTGAATTTGACTTTAACCTCTAATGTAATGATTCTATTGTGAATTTGGTTGATCTTAGACTGTACACTTGGCAAAAGAACTTTCTGCATACATTGTCATCATGTATCCCAGTAAATACTTTCATGTAAGAAAAGGAGGTTGGGTTATATAGTATGACAAAATCCTTCGAACCGGAGTTGAACCAGTGACCTATGGATATCAATTCTCATACAACCTACAGTCCACCGCTCTACCAACTGAGCTATCGAAGGGTTATGAAACCAGGTTTTTATTCCTGCTACACCTGTCGTGTAGAGAATGATGTGTCAAAGCGCAGATGGTAGGATTCGAACCTACGCTCCCAGAGGGAAACTGATTTCTAGTCAGTCGCCTTAACCACTCGGCCACATCTGCTGTTGGATTGTCCAAAAAAGGTGTTTTGAATCCTCCCTATATTGTCTTCTGGGTGGATTAGTTCATATAGCGGACTTGTGACAAAAGTGCTTTATGAGTGTCAGAAGAGGGATTCGAACCCTCGCCCAGAGAACTGGACTGCGACCTGAACGCAGCGCCTTAGACCGCTCGGCCATCCTGACATTATACTTTATCGTTTCACCTACCGAGCGATCGAGACCACCATTTCAACTATTCACGGATTATTGTTTTTCTTATGTATAAGTTTCCGATTTGCCTCCTATGAGAATTGAACTCATGACCACTAGTTGACACCGCTACAGACTTACAAGACTAGTGCTCTGCCACTGAGCTAAGAAGGCTGGTAAATCATCGACTAAAACTTATGGTAAAGCTTACTTTATCAACATCCATGAAGGTTGGGGGGAAAAAAATGTGGAACGCTTCACGATTTTGCGTGTCATCCTTGCGCAGGGGCCATGCTAATCTTCTCTGTATCGTTCCAATTTTAGTATATGTATTCCGTATGGAATACATTTCAATGTACCTCAGGCGATTACTTTATACCTGGTCGATTCACAACATATATTCTGCTGCAGTGTTAAATTAATTACTGCAAAAATCACTTTTTTATTGAATGTTATTATTTTTTGTTTGGAAAATGTCAAGTGAGTGATCATTCTTTGAATATTCCACAGTAACTGTATGTATGTTTGACAGTACTGTATCGATTTCCGCAAATGGCTTTCAATTTTATTGTCTATTTCGATGTTTCCAACGTGAATTTGCCTCATCATACATTTTCCACATGTGAAGATAGTGTTGCATACTTTTCTCGCAATCAGTCTTGAATTTGACTTTAACCTCTAATGTAATGATTCTATTGTGAATTTGGTTGATCTTAGACTGTACACTTGGCAAAAGAACTTTCTGCATACATTGTCATCATGTATCCCAGTAAATACTTTCATGTAAGAAAAGGAGGTTGGGTTATATAGTATGACAAAATCCTTCGAACCGGAGTTGAACCAGTGACCTATGGATATCAATTCTCATACAACCTACAGTCCACCGCTCTACCAACTGAGCTATCGAAGGGTTATGAAACCAGGTTTTTATTCCTGCTACACCTGTCGTGTAGAGAATGATGTGTCAAAGCGCAGATGGTAGGATTCGAACCTACGCTCCCAGAGGGAAACTGATTTCTAGTCAGTCGCCTTAACCACTCGGCCACATCTGCTGTTGGATTGTCCAAAAAAGGTGTTTTGAATCCTCCCTATATTGTCTTCTGGGTGGATTAGTTCATATAGCGGACTTGTGACAAAAGTGCTTTATGAGTGTCAGAAGAGGGATTCGAACCCTCGCCCAGAGAACTGGACTGCGACCTGAACGCAGCGCCTTAGACCGCTCGGCCATCCTGACATTATACTTTATCGTTTCACCTACCGAGCAATCGAGACCACCATTTCAACTATTCACGGATTATTGTTTTTCTTATGTATAAGTTTCCGATTTGCCTCCTATGAGAATTGAACTCATGACCACTAGTTGACACCGCTACAGACTTACAAGACTAGTGCTCTGCCACTGAGCTCAGAAGGCTGGTAAATCATCGACTAAAAATTATGGTAAAGCTTACTTTATCAACATCCATGAAGGTTGGGGGGAAAAAAATGTGGAACGCTTCACGATTTTGCGTGTCATCCTTGCGCAGGGGCCATGCTAATCTTCTCTGTATCGTTCCAATTTTAGTATATGTATTCCGTATGGAATACATTTCAATGTACCTCAGGCGATTACTTTATACCTGGTCGATTCACAACATATATTCTGCTGCAGTGTTAAATTAATTACTGCAAAAATCACTTTTTTATTGAATGTTATTATTTTTTGTTTGGAAAATGTCAAGTGAGTGATCATTCTTTGAATATTCCACAGTAACTGTATGTATGTTTGACAGTACTGTATCGATTTCCGCAAATGGCTTTCAATTTTATTGTCTATTTCGATGTTTCCAACGTGAATTTGCCTCATCATACATTTTCCACATGTGAAGATAGTGTTGCATACTTTTCTCGCAATCAGTCTTGAATTTGACTTTAACCTCTAATGTAATGATTCTATTGTGAATTTGGTTGATCTTAGACTGTACACTTGGCAAAAGAACTTTCTGCATACATTGTCATCATGTATCCCAGTAAATACTTTCATGTAAGAAAAGGAGGTTGGGTTATATAGTATGACAAAATCCTTCGAACCGGAGTTGAACCAGTGACCTATGGATATCAATTCTCATACAACCTACAGTCCACCGCTCTACCAACTGAGCTATCGAAGGGTTATGAAACCAGGTTTTTATTCCTGCTACACCTGTCGTGTAGAGAATGATGTGTCAAAGCGCAGATGGTAGGATTCGAACCTACGCTCCCAGAGGGAAACTGATTTCTAGTCAGTCGCCTTAACCACTCGGCCACATCTGCTGTTGGATTGTCCAAAAAAGGTGTTTTGAATCCTCCCTATATTGTCTTCTGGGTGGATTAGTTCATATAGCGGACTTGTGACAAAAGTGCTTTATGAGTGTCAGAAGAGGGATTCGAACCCTCGCCCAGAGAACTGGACTGCGACCTGAACGCAGCGCCTTAGACCGCTCGGCCATCCTGACATTATACTTTATCGTTTCACCTACCGAGCAATCGAGACCACCATTTCAACTATTCACGGATTATTGTTTTTCTTATGTATAAGTTTCCGATTTGCCTCCTATGAGAATTGAACTCATGACCACTAGTTGACACCGCTACAGACTTACAAGACTAGTGCTCTGCCACTGAGCTAAGAAGGCTGGTAAATCATCGACTAAAACTTATGGTAAAGCTTACTTTATCAACATCCATGAAGGTTGGGGGGAAAAAAATGTGGAACGCTTCACGATTTTGCGTGTCATCCTTGCGCAGGGGCCATGCTAATCTTCTCTGTATCGTTCCAATTTTAGTATATGTATTCCGTATGGAATACATTTCAATGTACCTCAGGCGATTACTTTATACCTGGTCGATTCACAACATATATTCTGCTGCAGTGTTAAATTAATTACTGCAAAAATCACTTTTTTATTGAATGTTATTATTTTTTGTTTGGAAAATGTCAAGTGAGTGATCATTCTTTGAATATTCCACAGTAACTGTATGTATGTTTGACAGTACTGTATCGATTTCCGCAAATGGCTTTCAATTTTATTGTCTATTTCGATGTTTCCAACGTGAATTTGCCTCATCATACATTTTCCACATGTGAAGATAGTGTTGCATACTTTTCTCGCAATCAGTCTTGAATTTGACTTTAACCTCTAATGTAATGATTCTATTGTGAATTTGGTTGATCTTAGACTGTACACTTGGCAAAAGAACTTTCTGCATACATTGTCATCATGTATCCCAGTAAATACTTTCATGTAAGAAAAGGAGGTTGGGTTATATAGTATGACAAAATCCTTCGAACCGGAGTTGAACCAGTGACCTATGGATATCAATTCTCATACAACCTACAGTCCACCGCTCTACCAACTGAGCTATCGAAGGGTTATGAAACCAGGTTTTTATTCCTGCTACACCTGTCGTGTAGAGAATGATGTGTCAAAGCGCAGATGGTAGGATTCGAACCTACGCTCCCAGAGGTAAACTGATTTCTAGTCAGTCGCCTTAACCACTCGGCCACATCTGCTGTTGGATTGTCCAAAAAAGGTGTTTTGAATCCTCCCTATATTGTCTTCTGGGTGGATTAGTTCATATAGCGGACTTGTGACAAAAGTGCTTTATGAGTGTCAGAAGAGGGATTCGAACCCTCGCCCAGAGAACTGGACTGCGACCTGAACGCAGCGCCTTAGACCGCTCGGCCATCCTGACATTATACTTTATCGTTTCACCTACCGAGCAATCGAGACCACCATTTCAACTATTCACGGATTATTGTTTTTCTTATGTATAAGTTTCCGATTTGCCTCCTATGAGAATTGAACTCATGACCACTAGTTGACACCGCTACAGACTTACAAGACTAGTGCTCTGCCACTGAGCTAAGAAGGCTGGTAAATCATCGACTAAAACTTATGGTAAAGCTTACTTTATCAACATCCATGAAGGTTGGGGGGAAAAAAATGTGGAACGCTTCACGATTTTGCGTGTCATCCTTGCGCAGGGGCCATGCTAATCTTCTCTGTATCGTTCCAATTTTAGTATATGTATTCCGTATGGAATACATTTCAATGTACCTCAGGCGATTACTTTATACCTGGTCGATTCACAACATATATTCTGCTGCAGTGTTAAATTAATTACTGCAAAAATCACTTTTTTATTGAATGTTATTATTTTTTGTTTGGAAAATGTCAAGTGAGTGATCATTCTTTGAATATTCCACAGTAACTGTATGTATGTTTGACAGTACTGTATCGATTTCCGCAAATGGCTTTCAATTTTATTGTCTATTTCGATGTTTCCAACGTGAATTTGCCTCATCATACATTTTCCACATGTGAAGATAGTGTTGCATACTTTTCTCGCAATCAGTCTTGAATTTGACTTTAACCTCTAATGTAATGATTCTATTGTGAATTTGGTTGATCTTAGACTGTACACTTGGCAAAAGAACTTTCTGCATACATTGTCATCATGTATCCCAGTAAATACTTTCATGTAAGAAAAGGAGGTTGGGTTATATAGTATGACAAAATCCTTCGAACCGGAGTTGAACCAGTGACCTATGGATATCAATTCTCATACAACCTACAGTCCACCGCTCTACCAACTGAGCTATCGAAGGGTTATGAAACCAGGTTTTTATTCCTGCTATACCTGTCGTGTAGAGAATGATGTGTCAAAGCGCAGATGGTAGGATTCGAACCTACGCTCCCAGAGGGAAACTGATTTCTAGTCAGTCGCCTTAACCACTCGGCCACATCTGCTGTTGGATTGTCCAAAAAAGGTGTTTTGAATCCTCCCTATATTGTCTTCTGGGTGGATTAGTTCATATAGCGGACTTGTGACAAAAGTGCTTTATGAGTGTCAGAAGAGGGATTCGAACCCTCGCCCAGAGAACTGGACTGCGACCTGAACGCAGCGCCTTAGACCGCTCGGCCATCCTGACATTATACTTTATCGTTTCACCTACCGAGCAATCGAGACCACCATTTCAACTATTCACGGATTATTGTTTTTCTTATGTATAAGTTTCCGATTTGCCTCCTATGAGAATTGAACTCATGACCACTAGTTGACACCGCTACAGACTTACAAGACTAGTGCTCTGCCACTGAGCTAAGAAGGCTGGTAAATCATCGACTAAAACTTATGGTAAAGCTTACTTTATCAACATCCATGAAGGTTGGGGGGAAAAAAATGTGGAACGCTTCACGATTTTGCGTGTCATCCTTGCGCAGGGGCCATGCTAATCTTCTCTGTATCGTTCCAATTTTAGTATATGTATTCCGTATGGAATACATTTCAATGTACCTCAGGCGATTACTTTATACCTGGTCGATTCACAACATATATTCTGCTGCAGTGTTAAATTAATTACTGCAAAAATCACTTTTTTATTGAATGTTATTATTTTTTGTTTGGAAAATGTCAAGTGAGTGATCATTCTTTGAATATTCCACAGTAACTGTATGTATGTTTGACAGTACTGTATCGATTTCCGCAAATGGCTTTCAATTTTATTGTCTATTTCGATGTTTCCAACGTGAATTTGCCTCATCATACATTTTCCACATGTGAAGATAGTGTTGCATACTTTTCTCGCAATCAGTCTTGAATTTGACTTTAACCTCTAATGTAATGATTCTATTGTGAATTTGGTTGATCTTAGACTGTACACTTGGCAAAAGAACTTTCTGCATACATTGTCATCATGTATCCCAGTAAATACTTTCATGTAAGAAAAGGAGGTTGGGTTATATAGTATGACAAAATCCTTCGAACCGGAGTTGAACCAGTGACCTATGGATATCAATTCTCATACAACCTACAGTCCACCGCTCTACCAACTGAGCTATCGAAGGGTTATGAAACCAGGTTTTTATTCCTGCTACACCTGTCGTGTAGAGAATGATGTGTCAAAGCGCAGATGGTAGGATTCGAACCTACGCTCCCAGAGGGAAACTGATTTCTAGTCAGTCGCCTTAACCACTCGGCCACATCTGCTGTTGGATTGTCCAAAAAAGGTGTTTTGAATCCTCCCTATATTGTCTTCTGGGTGGATTAGTTCATATAGCGGACTTGTGACAAAAGTGCTTTATGAGTGTCAGAAGAGGGATTCGAACCCTCGCCCAGAGAACTGGACTGCGACCTGAACGCAGCGCCTTAGACCGCTCGGCCATCCTGACATTATACTTTATCGTTTCACCTACCGAGCAATCGAGACCACCATTTCAACTATTCACGGATTATTGTTTTTCTTATGTATAAGTTTCCGATTTGCCTCCTATGAGAATTGAACTCATGACCACTAGTTGACACCGCTACAGACTTACAAGACTAGTGCTCTGCCACTGAGCTAAGAAGGCTGGTAAATCATCGACTAAAACTTATGGTAAAGCTTACTTTATCAACATCCATGAAGGTTGGGGGGAAAAAAATGTGGAACGCTTCACGATTTTGCGTGTCATCCTTGCGCAGGGGCCATGCTAATCTTCTCTGTATCGTTCCAATTTTAGTATATGTATTCCGTATGGAATACATTTCAATGTACCTCAGGCGATTACTTTATACCTGGTCGATTCACAACATATATTCTGCTGCAGTGTTAAATTAATTACTGCAAAAATCACTTTTTTATTGAATGTTATTATTTTTTGTTTGGAAAATGTCAAGTGAGTGATCATTCTTTGAATATTCCACAGTAACTGTATGTATGTTTGACAGTACTGTATCGATTTCCGCAAATGGCTTTCAATTTTATTGTCTATTTCGATGTTTCCAACGTGAATTTGCCTCATCATACATTTTCCACATGTGAAGAGAGTGTTGCATACTTTTCTCGCAATCAGTCTTGAATTTGACTTTAACCTCTAATGTAATGATTCTATTGTGAATTTGGTTGATCTTAGACTGTACACTTGGCAAAAGAACTTTCTGCATACATTGTCATCATGTATCCCAGTAAATACTTTCATGTAAGAAAAGGAGGTTGGGTTATATAGTATGACAAAATCCTTCGAACCGGAGTTGAACCAGTGACCTATGGATATCAATTCTCATACAACCTACAGTCCACCGCTCTACCAACTGAGCTATCGAAGGGTTATGAAACCAGGTTTTTATTCCTGCTACACCTGTCGTGTAGAGAATGATGTGTCAAAGCGCAGATGGTAGGATTCGAACCTACGCTCCCAGAGGGAAACTGATTTCTAGTCAGTCGCCTTAACCACTCGGCCACATCTGCTGTTGGATTGTCCAAAAAAGGTGTTTTGAATCCTCCCTATATTGTCTTCTGGGTGGATTAGTTCATATAGCGGACTTGTGACAAAAGTGCTTTATGAGTGTCAGAAGAGGGATTCGAACCCTCGCCCAGAGAACTGGACTGCGACCTGAACGCAGCGCCTTAGACCGCTCGGCCATCCTGACATTATACTTTATCGTTTCACCTACCGAGCAATCGAGACCACCATTTCAACTATTCACGGATTATTGTTTTTCTTATGTATAAGTTTCCGATTTGCCTCCTATGAGAATTGAACTCATGACCACTAGTTGACACCGCTACAGACTTACAAGACTAGTGCTCTGCCACTGAGCTAAGAAGGCTGGTAAATCATCGACTAAAACTTATGGTAAAGCTTACTTTATCAACATCCATGAAGGTTGGGGGGAAAAAAATGTGGAACGCTTCACGATTTTGCGTGTCATCCTTGCGCAGGGGCCATGCTAATCTTCTCTGTATCGTTCCAATTTTAGTATATGTATTCCGTATGGAATACATTTCAATGTACCTCAGGCGATTACTTTATACCTGGTCGATTCACAACATATATTCTGCTGCAGTGTTAAATTAATTACTGCAAAAATCACTTTTTTATTGAATGTTATTATTTTTTGTTTGGAAAATGTCAAGTGAGTGATCATTCTTTGAATATTCCACAGTAACTGTATGTATGTTTGACAGTACTGTATCGATTTCCGCAAATGGCTTTCAATTTTATTGTCTATTTCGATGTTTCCAACGTGAATTTGCCTCATCATACATTTTCCACATGTGAAGATAGTGTTGCATACTTTTCTCGCAATCAGTCTTGAATTTGACTTTAACCTCTAATGTAATGATTCTATTGTGAATTTGGTTGATCTTAGACTGTACACTTGGCAAAAGAACTTTCTGCATACATTGTCATCATGTATCCCAGTAAATACTTTCATGTAAGAAAAGGAGGTTGGGTTATATAGTATGACAAAATCCTTCGAACCGGAGTTGAACCAGTGACCTATGGATATCAATTCTCATACAACCTACAGTCCACCGCTCTACCAACTGAGCTATCGAAGGGTTATGAAACCAGGTTTTTATTCCTACCTGTCGTGTAGAGAATGATGTGTCAAAGCGCAGATGGTAGGATTCGAACCTACGCTCCCAGAGGGAAACTGATTTCTAGTCAGTCGCCTTAACCACTCGGCCACATCTGCTGTTGGTATTGTCCAAAAAAGGTGTTTTGAATCCTCCCTATATTGTCTTCTGGGTGGATTAGTTCATATAGCGGACTTGTGACATAAGTGCTTTATGAGTGTCAGAAGAGGGATTCGAACCCTCGCCCAGAGAACTGGACTGCGACCTGAACGCAGCGCCTTAGACCGCTCGGCCATCCTGACATTATACTTTATCGTTTCACCTACCGAGCAATCGAGACCACCATTTCAACTATTCACGGATTATTGTTTTTCTTATGTATAAGTTTCCGATTTGCCTCCTATGAGAATTGAACTCATGACCACTAGTTGACACCGCTACAGACTTACAAGACTAGTGCTCTGCCACTGAGCTAAGAAGGCTGGTAAATCATCGACTAAAACTTATGGTAAAGCTTACTTTATCAACTTCCATGAAGGTTGGGGGGAAAAAAATGTGGAACGCTTCACGATTTTGCGTGTCATCCTTGCGCAGGGGCCATGCTAATCTTCTCTGTATCGTTCCAATTTTAGTATATGTATCCCGTATGGAATACATTTCAATGTACCTCAGGCGATTACTTTATACCTGGTCGATTCACAACATATAATTCTGCTGCAGTGTTAAATTAATTACTGCAAAAATCACTTTTTTATTGAATGTTATTATTTTTTGTTTGGAAAAATGTCAAGTGAGTGATCATTCTTTGAATATTCCACAGTAAACTGTATGTATGTTTGACAGTACTGTATCGATTTCCGCATATGGCTTTCAATTTTATTGTCTATTTCGATGTTTCCAACGTGAATTTGCCTCATCATACATTTTCCTCATGTGAAGATAGTAGTTGCATACTTTTCTCGCAATCAGTCTTGAATTGACTTTAACCTCTAATGTAATGATTCTATTGTGAATTTGGTTGATCTTAGACTGTACTACTTGGCAAAAGAACTTTCTGCATACATTGTCATCATGTATCCCAGTAAATACTTTCATGTAAGAAAAGGAGGTTGGGTTATATAGTATGACAAAATCCTTCGAACCGGAGTTGAACCAGTGACCTATGGATATCAATTCTCATACAACCTACAGTCCACCGCTCTACCAACTGAGCTATCGAAGGGTTATGAAACCAGGTTTTTATTCCTGCTACACCTGTCGTGTAGAGAATGATGTGTCAAAGCGCAGATGGTAGGATTCGAACCTACGCTCCCAGAGGGAAACTGATTTCTAGTCAGTCGCCTTAACCACTCGGCCACATCTGCTGTTGGATTGTCCAAAAAAGGTGTTTTGAATCCTCCCTATATTGTCTTCTGGGTGGATTAGTTCATATAGCGGACTTGTGACAAAAGTGCTTTATGAGTGTCAGAAGAGGGATTCGAACCCTCGCCCAGAGAACTGGACTGCGACCTGAACGCAGCGCCTTAGACCGCTCGGCCATCCTGACATTATACTTTATCGTTTCACCTACCGAGCAATCGAGACCACCATTTCAACTATTCACGGATTATTGTTTTTCTTATGTATAAGTTTCCGATTTGCCTCCTATGAGAATTGAACTCATGACCACTAGTTGACACCGCTACAGACTTACAAGACTAGTGCTCTGCCACTGAGCTAAGAAGGCTGGTAAATCATCGACTAAAACTTATGGTAAAGCTTACTTTATCAACATCCATGAAGGTTGGGGGGAAAAAAATGTGGAACGCTTCACGATTTTGCGTGTCATCCTTGCGCAGGGGCCATGCTAATCTTCTCTGTATCGTTCCAATTTTAGTATATGTATTCCGTATGGAATACATTTCAATGTACCTCAGGCGATTACTTTATACCTGGTCGATTCACAACATATATTCTGCTGCAGTGTTAAATTAATTACTGCAAAAATCACTTTTTTATTGAATGTTATTATTTTTTGTTTGGAAAATGTCAAGTGAGTGATCATTCTTTGAATATTCCACAGTAACTGTATGTATGTTTGACAGTACTGTATCGATTTCCGCAAATGGCTTTCAATTTTATTGTCTATTTCGATGTTTCCAACGTGAATTTGCCTCATCATACATTTTCCACATGTGAAGATAGTGTTGCATACTTTTCTCGCAATCAGTCTTGAATTTGACTTTAACCTCTAATGTAATGATTCTATTGTGAATTTGGTTGATCTTAGACTGTACACTTGGCAAAAGAACTTTCTGCATACATTGTCATCATGTATCCCAGTAAATACTTTCATGTAAGAAAAGGAGGTTGGGTTATATAGTATGACAAAATCCTTCGAACCGGAGTTGAACCAGTGACCTATGGATATCAATTCTCATACAACCTACAGTCCACCGCTCTACCAACTGAGCTATCGAAGGGTTATGAAACCAGGTTTTTATTCCTGCTACACCTGTCGTGTAGAGAATGATGTGTCAAAGCGCAGATGGTAGGATTCGAACCTACGCTCCCAGAGGGAAACTGATTTCTAGTCAGTCGCCTTAACCACTCGGCCACATCTGCTGTTGGATTGTCCAAAAAAGGTGTTTTGAATCCTCCCTATATTGTCTTCTGGGTGGATTAGTTCATATAGCGGACTTGTGACAAAAGTGCTTTATGAGTGTCAGAAGAGGGATTCGAACCCTCGCCCAGAGAACTGGACTGCGACCTGAACGCAGCGCCTTAGACCGCTCGGCCATCCTGACATTATACTTTATCGTTTCACCTACCGAGCAATCGAGACCACCATTTCAACTATTCACGGATTATTGTTTTTCTTATGTATAAGTTTCCGATTTGCCTCCTATGAGAATTGAACTCATGACCACTAGTTGACACCGCTACAGACTTACAAGACTAGTGCTCTGCCACTGAGCTAAGAAGGCTGGTAAATCATCGACTAAAACTTATGGTAAAGCTTACTTTATCAACATCCATGAAGGTTGGGGGGAAAAAAATGTGGAACGCTTCACGATTTTGCGTGTCATCCTTGCGCAGGGGCCATGCTAATCTTCTCTGTATCGTTCCAATTTTAGTATATGTATTCCGTATGGAATACATTTCAATGTACCTCAGGCGATTACTTTATACCTGGTCGATTCACAACATATATTCTGCTGCAGTGTTAAATTAATTACTGCAAAAATCACTTTTTTATTGAATGTTATTATTTTTTGTTTGGAAAATGTCAAGTGAGTGATCATTCTTTGAATATTCCACAGTAACTGTATGTATGTTTGACAGTACTGTATCGATTTCCGCAAATGGCTTTCAATTTTATTGTCTATTTCGATGTTTCCAACGTGAATTTGCCTCATCATACATTTTCCACATGTGAAGATAGTGTTGCATACTTTTCTCGCAATCAGTCTTGAATTTGACTTTAACCTCTAATGTAATGATTCTATTGTGAATTTGGTTGATCTTAGACTGTACACTTGGCAAAAGAACTTTCTGCATACATTGTCATCATGTATCCCAGTAAATACTTTCATGTAAGAAAAGGAGGTTGGGTTATATAGTATGACAAAATCCTTCGAACCGGAGTTGAACCAGTGACCTATGGATATCAATTCTCATACAACCTACAGTCCACCGCTCTACCAACTGAGCTATCGAAGGGTTATGAAACCAGGTTTTTATTCCTGCTACACCTGTCGTGTAGAGAATGATGTGTCAAAGCGCAGATGGTAGGATTCGAACCTACGCTCCCAGAGGGAAACTGATTTCTAGTCAGTCGCCTTAACCACTCGGCCACATCTGCTGTTGGATTGTCCAAAAAAGGTGTTTTGAATCCTCCCTATATTGTCTTCTGGGTGGATTAGTTCATATAGCGGACTTGTGACAAAAGTGCTTTATGAGTGTCAGAAGAGGGATTCGAACCCTCGCCCAGAGAACTGGACTGCGACCTGAACGCAGCGCCTTAGACCGCTCGGCCATCCTGACATTATACTTTATCGTTTCACCTACCGAGCAATCGAGACCACCATTTCAACTATTCACGGATTATTGTTTTTCTTATGTATAAGTTTCCGATTTGCCTCCTATGAGAATTGAACTCATGACCACTAGTTGACACCGCTACAGACTTACAAGACTAGTGCTCTGCCACTGAGCTAAGAAGGCTGGTAAATCATCGACTAAAACTTATGGTAAAGCTTATTTTATCAACATCCATGAAGGTTGGGGGGAAAAAAATGTGGAACGCTTCACGATTTTGCGTGTCATCCTTGCGCAGGGGCCATGCTAATCTTCTCTGTATCGTTCCAATTTTAGTATATGTATTCCGTATGGAATACATTTCAATGTACCTCAGGCGATTACTTTATACCTGGTCGATTCACAACATATATTCTGCTGCAGTGTTAAATTAATTACTGCAAAAATCACTTTTTTATTGAATGTTATTATTTTTTGTTTGGAAAATGTCAAGTGAGTGATCATTCTTTGAATATTCCACAGTAACTGTATGTATGTTTGACAGTACTGTATCGATTTCCGCAAATGGCTTTCAATTTTATTGTCTATTTCGATGTTTCCAACGTGAATTTGCCTCATCATACATTTTCCACATGTGAAGATAGTGTTGCATACTTTTCTCGCAATCAGTCTTGAATTTGACTTTAACCTCTAATGTAATGATTCTATTGTGAATTTGGTTGATCTTAGACTGTACACTTGACAAAAGAACTTTCTGCATACATTGTCATCATGTATCCCAGTAAATACTTTCATGTAAGAAAAGGAGGTTGGGTTATATAGTATGACAAAATCCTTCGAACCGGAGTTGAACCAGTGACCTATGGATATCAATTCTCATACAACCTACAGTCCACCGCTCTACCAACTGAGCTATGGAAGGGTTATGAAACCAGGTTTTTATTCCTGCTACACCTGTCGTGTAGAGAATGATGTGTCAAAGCGCAGATGGTAGGATTCGAACCTACGCTCCCAGAGGGAAACTGATTTCTAGTCAGTCGCCTTAACCACTCGGCCACATCTGCTGTTGGATTGTCCAAAAAAGGTGATTTGAATCCTCCCTATATTGTCTTCTGGGTGGATTAGTTCATATAGCGGACTTGTGACAAAAGTGCTTTATGAGTGTCAGAAGAGGGATTCGAACCCTCGCCCAGAGAACTGGACTGCGACCTGAACGCAGCGCCTTAGACCGCTCGGCCATCCTGACATTATACTTTATCGTTTCACCTACCGAGCAATCGAGACCACCATTTCAACTATTCACGGATTATTGTTTTTCTTATGTATAAGTTTCCGATTTGCCTCCTATGAGAATTGAACTCATGACCACTAGTTGACACCGCTACAGACTTACAAGACTAGTGCTCTGCCACTGAGCTAAGAAGGCTGGTAAATCATCGACTAAAACTTATGGTAAAGCTTATTTTATCAACATCCATGAAGGTTGGGGGGAAAAAAATGTGGAACGCTTCACGATTTTGCGTGTCATCCTTGCGCAGGGGCCATGCTAATCTTCTCTGTATCGTTCCAATTTTAGTATATGTATTCCGTATGGAATACATTTCAATGTACCTCAGGCGATTACTTTATACCTGGTCGATTCACAACATATATTCTGCTGCAGTGTTAAATTAATTACTGCAAAAATCACTTTTTTATTGAATGTTATTATTTTTTGTTTGGAAAATGTCAAGTGAGTGATCATTCTTTGAATATTCCACAGTAACTGTATGTATGTTTGACAGTACTGTATCGATTTCCGCAAATGGCTTTCAATTTTATTGTCTATTTCGATGTTTCCAACGTGAATTTGCCTCATCATACATTTTCCACATGTGAAGATAGTGTTGCATACTTTTCTCGCAATCAGTCTTGAATTTGACTTTAACCTCTAATGTAATGATTCTATTGTGAATTTGGTTGATCTTAGACTGTACACTTGGCAAAAGAACTTTCTGCATACATTGTCATCATGTATCCCAGTAAATACTTTCATGTAAGAAAAGGAGGTTGGGTTATATAGTATGACAAAATCCTTCGAACCGGAGTTGAACCAGTGACCTATGGATATCAATTCTCATACAACCTACAGTCCACCGCTCTACCAACTGAGCTATCGAAGGGTTATGAAACCAGGTTTTTATTCCTGCTACACCTGTCGTGTAGAGAATGATGTGTCAAAGCGCAGATGGTAGGATTCGAACCTACGCTCCCAGAGGGAAACTGATTTCTAGTCAGTCGCCTTAACCACTCGGCCACATCTGCTGTTGGATTGTCCAAAAAAGGTGTTTTGAATCCTCCCTATATTGTCTTCTGGGTGGATTAGTTCATATAGCGGACTTGTGACAAAAGTGCTTTATGAGTGTCAGAAGAGGGATTCGAACCCTCGCCCAGAGAACTGGACTGCGACCTGAACGCAGCGCCTTAGACCGCTCGGCCATCCTGACATTATACTTTATCGTTTCACCTACCGAGCAATCGAGACCACCATTTCAACTATTCACGGATTATTGTTTTTCTTATGTATAAGTTTCCGATTTGCCTCCTATGAGAATTGAACTCATGACCACTAGTTGACACCGCTACAGACTTACAAGACTAGTGCTCTGCCACTGAGCTAAGAAGGCTGGTAAATCATCGACTAAAACTTATGGTAAAGCTTATTTTATCAACATCCATGAAGGTTGGGGGGAAAAAAATGTGGAACGCTTCACGATTTTGCGTGTCATCCTTGCGCAGGGGCCATGCTAATCTTCTCTGTATCGTTCCAATTTTAGTATATGTATTCCGTATGGAATACATTTCAATGTACCTCAGGCGATTACTTTATACCTGGTCGATTCACAACATATATTCTGCTGCAGTGTTAAATTAATTACTGCAAAAATCACTTTTTTATTGAATGTTATTATTTTTTGTTTGGAAAATGTCAAGTGAGTGATCATTCTTTGAATATTCCACAGTAACTGTATGTATGTTTGACAGTACTGTATCGATTTCCGCAAATGGCTTTCAATTTTATTGTCTATTTCGATGTTTCCAACGTGAATTTGCCTCATCATACATTTTCCACATGTGAAGATAGTGTTGCATACTTTTCTCGCAATCAGTCTTGAATTTGACTTTAACCTCTAATGTAATGATTCTATTGTGAATTTGGTTGATCTTAGACTGTACACTTGGCAAAAGAACTTTCTGCATACATTGTCATCATGTATCCCAGTAAATACTTTCATGTAAGAAAAGGAGGTTGGGTTATATAGTATGACAAAATCCTTCGAACCGGAGTTGAACCAGTGACCTATGGATATCAATTCTCATACAACCTACAGTCCACCGCTCTACCAACTGAGCTATCGAAGGGTTATGAAACCAGGTTTTTATTCCTGCTACACCTGTCGTGTAGAGAATGATGTGTCAAAGCGCAGATGGTAGGATTCGAACCTACGCTCCCAGAGGGAAACTGATTTCTAGTCAGTCGCCTTAACCACTCGGCCACATCTGCTGTTGGATTGTCCAAAAAAGGTGTTTTGAATCCTCCCTATATTGTCTTCTGGGTGGATTAGTTCATATAGCGGACTTGTGACAAAAGTGCTTTATGAGTGTCAGAAGAGGGATTCGAACCCTCGCCCAGAGAACTGGACTGCGACCTGAACGCAGCGCCTTAGACCGCTCGGCCATCCTGACATTATACTTTATCGTTTCACCTACCGAGCAATCGAGACCACCATTTCAACTATTCACGGATTATTGTTTTTCTTATGTATAAGTTTCCGATTTGCCTCCTATGAGAATTGAACTCATGACCACTAGTTGACACCGCTACAGACTTACAAGACTAGTGCTCTGCCACTGAGCTAAGAAGGCTGGTAAATCATCGACTAAAACTTATGGTAAAGCTTATTTTATCAACATCCATGAAGGTTGGGGGGAAAAAAATGTGGAACGCTTCACGATTTTGCGTGTCATCCTTGCGCAGGGGCCATGCTAATCTTCTCTGTATCGTTCCAATTTTAGTATATGTATTCCGTATGGAATACATTTCAATGTACCTCAGGCGATTACTTTATACCTGGTCGATTCACAACATATATTCTGCTGCAGTGTTAAATTAATTACTGCAAAAATCACTTTTTTATTGAATGTTATTATTTTTTGTTTGGAAAATGTCAAGTGAGTGATCATTCTTTGAATATTCCACAGTAACTGTATGTATGTTTGACAGTACTGTATCGATTTCCGCAAATGGCTTTCAATTTTATTGTCTATTTCGATGTTTCCAACGTGAATTTGCCTCATCATACATTTTCCACATGTGAAGATAGTGTTGCATACTTTTCTCGCAATCAGTCTTGAATTTGACTTTAACCTCTAATGTAATGATTCTATTGTGAATTTGGTTGATCTTAGACTGTACACTTGGCAAAAGAACTTTCTGCATACATTGTCATCATGTATCCCAGTAAATACTTTCATGTAAGAAAAGGAGGTTGGGTTATATAGTATGACAAAATCCTTCGAACCGGAGTTGAACCAGTGACCTATGGATATCAATTCTCATACAACCTACAGTCCACCGCTCTACCAACTGAGCTATCGAAGGGTTATGAAACCAGGTTTTTATTCCTGCTACACCTGTCGTGTAGAGAATGATGTGTCAAAGCGCAGATGGTAGGATTCGAACCTACGCTCCCAGAGGGAAACTGATTTCTAGTCAGTCGCCTTAACCACTCGGCCACATCTGCTGTTGGATTGTCCAAAAAAGGTGTTTTGAATCCTCCCTATATTGTCTTCTGGGTGGATTAGTTCATATAGCGGACTTGTGACAAAAGTGCTTTATGAGTGTCAGAAGAGGGATTCGAACCCTCGCCCAGAGAACTGGACTGCGACCTGAACGCAGCGCCTTAGACCGCTCGGCCATCCTGACATTATACTTTATCGTTTCACCTACCGAGCAATCGAGACCACCATTTCAACTATTCACGGATTATTGTTTTTCTTATGTATAAGTTTCCGATTTGCCTCCTATGAGAATTGAACTCATGACCACTAGTTGACACCGCTACAGACTTACAAGACTAGTGCTCTGCCACTGAGCTAAGAAGGCTGGTAAATCATCGACTAAAACTTATGGTAAAGCTTATTTTATCAACATCCATGAAGGTTGGGGGGAAAAAAATGTGGAACGCTTCACGATTTTGCGTGTCATCCTTGCGCAGGGGCCATGCTAATCTTCTCTGTATCGTTCCAATTTTAGTATATGTATTCCGTATGGAATACATTTCAATGTACCTCAGGCGATTACTTTATACCTGGTCGATTCACAACATATATTCTGCTGCAGTGTTAAATTAATTACTGCAAAAATCACTTTTTTATTGAATGTTATTATTTTTTGTTTGGAAAATGTCAAGTGAGTGATCATTCTTTGAATATTCCACAGTAACTGTATGTATGTTTGACAGTACTGTATCGATTTCCGCAAATGGCTTTCAATTTTATTGTCTATTTCGATGTTTCCAACGTGAATTTGCCTCATCATACATTTTCCACATGTGAAGATAGTGTTGCATACTTTTCTCGCAATCAGTCTTGAATTTGACTTTAACCTCTAATGTAATGATTCTATTGTGAATTTGGTTGATCTTAGACTGTACACTTGGCAAAAGAACTTTCTGCATACATTGTCATCATGTATCCCAGTAAATACTTTCATGTAAGAAAAGGAGGTTGGGTTATATAGTATGACAAAATCCTTCGAACCGGAGTTGAACCAGTGACCTATGGATATCAATTCTCATACAACCTACAGTCCACCGCTCTACCAACTGAGCTATCGAAGGGTTATGAAACCAGGTTTTTATTCCTGCTACACCTGTCGTGTAGAGAATGATGTGTCAAAGCGCAGATGGTAGGATTCGAACCTACGCTCCCAGAGGGAAACTGATTTCTAGTCAGTCGCCTTAACCACTCGGCCACATCTGCTGTTGGATTGTCCAAAAAAGGTGTTTTGAATCCTCCCTATATTGTCTTCTGGGTGGATTAGTTCATATAGCGGACTTGTGACAAAAGTGCTTTATGAGTGTCAGAAGAGGGATTCGAACCCTCGCCCAGAGAACTGGACTGCGACCTGAACGCAGCGCCTTAGACCGCTCGGCCATCCTGACATTATACTTTATCGTTTCACCTACCGAGCAATCGAGACCACCATTTCAACTATTCACGGATTATTGTTTTTCTTATGTATAAGTTTCCGATTTGCCTCCTATGAGAATTGAACTCATGACCACTAGTTGACACCGCTACAGACTTACAAGACTAGTGCTCTGCCACTGAGCTAAGAAGGCTGGTAAATCATCGACTAAAACTTATGGTAAAGCTTATTTTATCAACATCCATGAAGGTTGGGGGGAAAAAAATGTGGAACGCTTCACGATTTTGCGTGTCATCCTTGCGCAGGGGCCATGCTAATCTTCTCTGTATCGTTCCAATTTTAGTATATGTATTCCGTATGGAATACATTTCAATGTACCTCAGGCGATTACTTTATACCTGGTCGATTCACAACATATATTCTGCTGCAGTGTTAAATTAATTACTGCAAAAATCACTTTTTTATTGAATGTTATTATTTTTTGTTTGGAAAATGTCAAGTGAGTGATCATTCTTTGAATATTCCACAGTAACTGTATGTATGTTTGACAGTACTGTATCGATTTCCGCAAATGGCTTTCAATTTTATTGTCTATTTCGATGTTTCCAACGTGAATTTGCCTCATCATACATTTTCCACATGTGAAGATAGTGTTGCATACTTTTCTCGCAATCAGTCTTGAATTTGACTTTAACCTCTAATGTAATGATTCTATTGTGAATTTGGTTGATCTTAGACTGTACACTTGGCAAAAGAACTTTCTGCATACATTGTCATCATGTATCCCAGTAAATACTTTCATGTAAGAAAAGGAGGTTGGGTTATATAGTATGACAAAATCCTTCGAACCGGAGTTGAACCAGTGACCTATGGATATCAATTCTCATACAACCTACAGTCCACCGCTCTACCAACTGAGCTATCGAAGGGTTATGAAACCAGGTTTTTATTCCTGCTACACCTGTCGTGTAGAGAATGATGTGTCAAAGCGCAGATGGTAGGATTCGAACCTACGCTCCCAGAGGGAAACTGATTTCTAGTCAGTCGCCTTAACCACTCGGCCACATCTGCTGTTGGATTGTCCAAAAAAGGTGTTTTGAATCCTCCCTATATTGTCTTCTGGGTGGATTAGTTCATATAGCGGACTTGTGACAAAAGTGCTTTATGAGTGTCAGAAGAGGGATTCGAACCCTCGCCCAGAGAACTGGACTGCGACCTGAACGCAGCGCCTTAGACCGCTCGGCCATCCTGACATTATACTTTATCGTTTCACCTACCGAGCAATCGAGACCACCATTTCAACTATTCACGGATTATTGTTTTTCTTATGTATAAGTTTCCGATTTGCCTCCTATGAGAATTGAACTCATGACCACTAGTTGACACCGCTACAGACTTACAAGACTAGTGCTCTGCCACTGAGCTAAGAAGGCTGGTAAATCATCGACTAAAACTTATGGTAAAGCTTATTTTATCAACATCCATGAAGGTTGGGGGGAAAAAAATGTGGAACGCTTCACGATTTTGCGTGTCATCCTTGCGCAGGGGCCATGCTAATCTTCTCTGTATCGTTCCAATTTTAGTATATGTATTCCGTATGGAATACATTTCAATGTACCTCAGGCGATTACTTTATACCTGGTCGATTCACAACATATATTCTGCTGCAGTGTTAAATTAATTACTGCAAAAATCACTTTTTTATTGAATGTTATTATTTTTTGTTTGGAAAATGTCAAGTGAGTGATCATTCTTTGAATATTCCACAGTAACTGTATGTATGTTTGACAGTACTGTATCGATTTCCGCAAATGGCTTTCAATTTTATTGTCTATTTCGATGTTTCCAACGTGAATTTGCCTCATCATACATTTTCCACATGTGAAGATAGTGTTGCATACTTTTCTCGCAATCAGTCTTGAATTTGACTTTAACCTCTAATGTAATGATTCTATTGTGAATTTGGTTGATCTTAGACTGTACACTTGGCAAAAGAACTTTCTGCATACATTGTCATCATGTATCCCAGTAAATACTTTCATGTAAGAAAAGGAGGTTGGGTTATATAGTATGACAAAATCCTTCGAACCGGAGTTGAACCAGTGACCTATGGATATCAATTCTCATACAACCTACAGTCCACCGCTCTACCAACTGAGCTATCGAAGGGTTATGAAACCAGGTTTTTATTCCTGCTACACCTGTCGTGTAGAGAATGATGTGTCAAAGCGCAGATGGTAGGATTCGAACCTACGCTCCCAGAGGGAAACTGATTTCTAGTCAGTCGCCTTAACCACTCGGCCACATCTGCTGTTGGATTGTCCAAAAAAGGTGTTTTGAATCCTCCCTATATTGTCTTCTGGGTGGATTAGTTCATATAGCGGACTTGTGACAAAAGTGCTTTATGAGTGTCAGAAGAGGGATTCGAACCCTCGCCCAGAGAACTGGACTGCGACCTGAACGCAGCGCCTTAGACCGCTCGGCCATCCTGACATTATACTTTATCGTTTCACCTACCGAGCAATCGAGACCACCATTTCAACTATTCACGGATTATTGTTTTTCTTATGTATAAGTTTCCGATTTGCCTCCTATGAGAATTGAACTCATGACCACTAGTTGACACCGCTACAGACTTACAAGACTAGTGCTCTGCCACTGAGCTAAGAAGGCTGGTAAATCATCGACTAAAACTTATGGTAAAGCTTATTTTATCAACATCCATGAAGGTTGGGGGGAAAAAAATGTGGAACGCTTCACGATTTTGCGTGTCATCCTTGCGCAGGGGCCATGCTAATCTTCTCTGTATCGTTCCAATTTTAGTATATGTATTCCGTATGGAATACATTTCAATGTACCTCAGGCGATTACTTTATACCTGGTCGATTCACAACATATATTCTGCTGCAGTGTTAAATTAATTACTGCAAAAATCACTTTTTTATTGAATGTTATTATTTTTTGTTTGGAAAATGTCAAGTGAGTGATCATTCTTTGAATATTCCACAGTAACTGTATGTATGTTTGACAGTACTGTATCGATTTCCGCAAATGGCTTTCAATTTTATTGTCTATTTCGATGTTTCCAACGTGAATTTGCCTCATCATACATTTTCCACATGTGAAGATAGTGTTGCATACTTTTCTCGCAATCAGTCTTGAATTTGACTTTAACCTCTAATGTAATGATTCTATTGTGAATTTGGTTGATCTTAGACTGTACACTTGGCAAAAGAACTTTCTGCATACATTGTCATCATGTATCCCAGTAAATACTTTCATGTAAGAAAAGGAGGTTGGGTTATATAGTATGACAAAATCCTTCGAACCGGAGTTGAACCAGTGACCTATGGATATCAATTCTCATACAACCTACAGTCCACCGCTCTACCAACTGAGCTATCGAAGGGTTATGAAACCAGGTTTTTATTCCTGCTACACCTGTCGTGTAGAGAATGATGTGTCAAAGCGCAGATGGTAGGATTCGAACCTACGCTCCCAGAGGGAAACTGATTTCTAGTCAGTCGCCTTAACCACTCGGCCACATCTGCTGTTGGATTGTCCAAAAAAGGTGTTTTGAATCCTCCCTATATTGTCTTCTGGGTGGATTAGTTCATATAGCGGACTTGTGACAAAAGTGCTTTATGAGTGTCAGAAGAGGGATTCGAACCCTCGCCCAGAGAACTGGACTGCGACCTGAACGCAGCGCCTTAGACCGCTCGGCCATCCTGACATTATACTTTATCGTTTCACCTACCGAGCAATCGAGACCACCATTTCAACTATTCACGGATTATTGTTTTTCTTATGTATAAGTTTCCGATTTGCCTCCTATGAGAATTGAACTCATGACCACTAGTTGACACCGCTACAGACTTACAAGACTAGTGCTCTGCCACTGAGCTAAGAAGGCTGGTAAATCATCGACTAAAACTTATGGTAAAGCTTATTTTATCAACATCCATGAAGGTTGGGGGGAAAAAAATGTGGAACGCTTCACGATTTTGCGTGTCATCCTTGCGCAGGGGCCATGCTAATCTTCTCTGTATCGTTCCAATTTTAGTATATGTATTCCGTATGGAATACATTTCAATGTACCTCAGGCGATTACTTTATACCTGGTCGATTCACAACATATATTCTGCTGCAGTGTTAAATTAATTACTGCAAAAATCACTTTTTTATTGAATGTTATTATTTTTTGTTTGGAAAATGTCAAGTGAGTGATCATTCTTTGAATATTCCACAGTAACTGTATGTATGTTTGACAGTACTGTATCGATTTCCGCAAATGGCTTTCAATTTTATTGTCTATTTCGATGTTTCCAACGTGAATTTGCCTCATCATACATTTTCCACATGTGAAGATAGTGTTGCATACTTTTCTCGCAATCAGTCTTGAATTTGACTTTAACCTCTAATGTAATGATTCTATTGTGAATTTGGTTGATCTTAGACTGTACACTTGGCAAAAGAACTTTCTGCATACATTGTCATCATGTATCCCAGTAAATACTTTCATGTAAGAAAAGGAGGTTGGGTTATATAGTATGACAAAATCCTTCGAACCGGAGTTGAACCAGTGACCTATGGATATCAATTCTCATACAACCTACAGTCCACCGCTCTACCAACTGAGCTATCGAAGGGTTATGAAACCAGGTTTTTATTCCTGCTACACCTGTCGTGTAGAGAATGATGTGTCAAAGCGCAGATGGTAGGATTCGAACCTACGCTCCCAGAGGGAAACTGATTTCTAGTCAGTCGCCTTAACCACTCGGCCACATCTGCTGTTGGATTGTCCAAAAAAGGTGTTTTGAATCCTCCCTATATTGTCTTCTGGGTGGATTAGTTCATATAGCGGACTTGTGACAAAAGTGCTTTATGAGTGTCAGAAGAGGGATTCGAACCCTCGCCCAGAGAACTGGACTGCGACCTGAACGCAGCGCCTTAGACCGCTCGGCCATCCTGACATTATACTTTATCGTTTCACCTACCGAGCAATCGAGACCACCATTTCAACTATACACGGATTATTGTTTTTCTTATGTATAAGTTTCCGATTTGCCTCCTATGAGAATTGAACTCATGACCACTAGTTGACACCGCTACAGACTTACAAGACTAGTGCTCTGCCACTGAGCTAAGAAGGCTGGTAAATCATCGACTAAAACTTATGGTAAAGCTTATTTTATCAACATCCATGAAGGTTGGGGGGAAAAAATGTGGAACGCTTCACGATTTTGCGTGTCATCCTTGCGCAGGGGCCATGCTAATCTTCTCTGTATCGTTCCAATTTTAGTATATGTATTCCGTATGGAATACATTTCAATGTACCTCAGGCGATTACTTTATACCTGGTCGATTCACAACATATATTCTGCTGCAGTGTTAAATTAATTACTGCAAAAATCACTTTTTTATTGAATGTTATTATTTTTTGTTTGGAAAATGTCAAGTGAGTGATCATTCTTTGAATATTCCACAGTAACTGTATGTATGTTTGACAGTACTGTATCGATTTCCGCAAATGGCTTTCAATTTTTATTGTCTATTTCGATGTTTCCAACGTGAATTTGCCTCATCATACATTTTCCACATGTGAAGATAGTGTTGCATACTTTTCTCGCAATCAGTCTTGAATTTGACTTTAACCTCTAATGTAATGATTCTATTGTGAATTTGGTTGATCTTAGACTGTACACTTGGCAAAAGAACTTTCTGCATACATTGTCATCATGTATCCCAGTAAATACTTTCATGTAGAAAAGGAGGTTGGGTTATATAGTATGACAAAATCCTTCGAACCCGGAGTTGAACCAGTGACCTATGGATATCAATTCTCATACAACCTACAGTCCACCGCTCTACCAACTGAGCTATCGAAGGGTTATGAAACCAGGTTTTTATTCCTGCTACACCTGTCGTGTAGAGAATGATGTGTCAAAGCGCAGATGGTAGGATTCGAACCTACGCTCCCAGAGGGAAACTGATTTCTAGTCAGTCGCCTTAACCACTCGGCCACATCTGCTGTTGGATTGTCCAAAAAAGGTGTTTTGAATCCTCCCTATATTGTCTTCTGGGTGGATTAGTTCATATAGCGGACTTGTGACAAAAGTGCTTTATGAGTGTCAGAAGAGGGATTCGAACCCTCGCCCAGAGAACTGGACTGCGACCTGAACGCAGCGCCTTAGACCGCTCGGCCATCCTGACATTATACTTTATCGTTTCACCTACCGAGCAATCGAGACCACCATTTCAACTATTCACGGATTATTGTTTTTTTAT